>NC_042964.1:10492966-10622966 GCF_901001165.1 Salmo trutta
TGACCCTAGCCCACTGTGTGTCCTGGTGTGTTTGTTGACCCTAGCCCACTGTGTGTCCTGGTGTGTTTTGTTGACCCTAGCCCACTGTGTGTCCTGGTGTGTTTGTTGACCCTAGCCCACTGTGTGTCCTGGTGTGTTTGTTGACCCTAGCCCACTGTGTGTCCTGGGTGTTTGTTGACCCTAGCCCACTGTGTGTCCTGGTGTGTTTGTTGACCCTAGCCCACTGTGGTGTCCTGGTGTGTTTGTTGACCCTAGCCCATTGTGTGTCCTGGGTGTGTTTGTTGACCCTAGCCCACTGTGTGTCCTGGTGTGTTTGTTGACCCTAGCCCACTGTGTGTCCTGGTGTGTTTGTTGACCCTAGCCCACTGTGTGTCCTGGTGTGTTTGTTGACCCTAGCCACTGTGTGTCCTGGTGTGTTTGTTGACCCTAGCCCACTGTGTGTCCTGGTGTGTTTGTTGACCCTAGCCCACTGTGTGTCCTGGTGTGTTTGTTGACCCTAGCCCACTGTGTGTCCTGGTGTGTTTGTTGACCCTAGCCCACTGTGTGTCCTGGTGTGTTTGTTGACCCTAGCCCACTGTGTGTCCTGGTGTGTTTGTTGACCCTAGCCCACTGTGTGTCCTGGTGTGTTTGTTGACCCTAGCCCACTGTGTGTCCTGGTGTGTTTGTTGACCCTAGCCCACTGTGTGTCCTGGTGTGTTTGTTGACCCTAGCCCACTGTGTTGTCCTGGTGTGTTTGTTGACCCTAGCCCACTGTGTGTCCTGGTGTGTTTGTTGACCCTAGCCCACTGTGTGTCCTGGTGTGTTTGTTGACCCTAGCCCACTGTGTGTCCTGGTGTGTTTGTTGACCCTAGCCCACTGTGTGTCCTGGTGTGTTTGTTGACCCTAGCCCACTGTGTGTCCTGGTGTGTTTGTTGACCCTAGCCCACTGTGTGTCCTGGTGTGTTTGTTGACCCTAGCCCACTGTGTGTCCTGGTGTGTTTGTTGACCCTAGCCCACTGTGTGTCCTGGTGTGTTTGTTGACCCCTAGCCCACTGTGTGTCCTGGTGTGTTTGTTGACCCTAGCCCACTGTGTGTCCTGGTGTGTTTGTTGACCCTAGCCCACTGTGTGTCCTGGTGTGTTTGTTGACCCTAGCCCACTGTGTGTCCTGGTGTGTTTGTTGACCCTAGCCACTGTGTGTCCTGTGTGGTTTGTTGACCCTAGCCCACTGTGTGTCCTGGTTGTGTTTGTTGACCCTAGCCCATTGTGTGTCCTGGTGTGTTGTTGACCCTAGCCCATTGTGTGTCCTGGTGTGTTTGTTGACCTAGCCCACTGTGTGTCCTGGTGTGTTTGTTGACCCTAGCCCACTGTGTGTCCTGGTGTGTTTGTTGACCCTAGCCCACTGTGTCCTGGTGTGTTGTTACCCAGCCCACTGGTGTCTGTGTTGTTGACCCTAGCCCACTGTGTGTCCTGGTGTGTTTGTTGACCCTAGCCCACTGTGTGTCCTGGTGTGTTTGTAGACCCTCGCCCACTGTGTGTCCTGGTGTGTTTGTTGACCCTATCCCACTGTGTGTCCTGGTGTGTTTGTTGACCCTAGCCCACTGTGTGTCCAGGTGTGTTTGTTGACCCTAGCCCACTGTGTGTCCTGGTGTGTTTGTTGACCCTAGCCCACTGTGTGTCCTGGTGTGTTTGTTGACCCTAGCCCACTGTGTGTCCTGGTGTGTTTGTTGACCCTAGCCCACTGTGTGTCCTGGTGTGTTTTGTTGACCCTAGCCCCTTGTGTGTCCTGGTGTGTTTGTTGACCCTAGCCCACTGTGTGTCCTGGTGTGTTTGTTGACCCTAGCCCACTGTGTGTCCTGGTGTGTTTGTTGACCCTAGCCCACTGTGTGTCCTGGTGTGTTTGTTGACCCTAGCCCACTGTGTGTCCTGGTGTGTTTGTTGACCCTAGCCCACTGTGTGTCCTGGTGTGTTTGTTGACCTAGCCCACTGTGTGTCCTGGTGTGTTTGTTGACCCTAGCCCACTGTGTGTCCTGGTGTGTTTGTTGACCCTAGCCCACTGTGTGTCCTGGTGTGTTTGTTGACCCTAGCCCCTGGTGTCCTGGGTGTGTTTGTTGACCCTAGCCCACTGTGTGTCTGGTGTGTTTGTTGACCCTAGCCCATGTGTGTCCTGTGTGTTTGTTAGACCTAGCCCACTGTGTGTCCTGGTGTGTTTTGTTGACCCTAGCCCACTGTGTGTCCTGGTGTGTTTGTTGACCCTAGCCACTGTGGTCCGGTGTGTTTTGTTGACCCTAGCCCACTGTGTGTCCTGGTGTGTTTGTGACCCTAGCCCACTGTGTGTCCTGGTGTGTTTGTTGACCCTAGCCCACTGTGTGTCCTGGTGTGTTTGTTGACCCTAGCCCACTGTGTGTCCTGGTGTGTTTGTTGACCCTAGCCCACTGTGTGTCCTGGTGTGTTTGTTGACCCTAGCCCACTGTGTGTCCTGGGGGGTTTGTTGACCCTAGCCCACTGTGTGTCCCTGGTGTGTTTGTTGACCCTAGCCCACTGTGTGTCCTGGTGTGTTTGTTGACCCTAGCCCACTGTGTGTCCTGGTGTGTTTTTGACCCTAGCCCACGTGTGTCCTGGGTTGTGTTTGTTGACCCTAGCCCACTGTGTGTCCTGGTGTGTTTGTGACCCTAGCCCACTGTGTGTCCTGGTGTGTTTTGTTTGACCCCTAGCCACTGTGTGTCCCTGGTGTGTTTGTTGACCCTAGCCACTGTGTCCTGGTGTGTTTGTTGACCCTAGCCCACTGTGTGTCCTGGTGTGTTTGTTGACCCTAGCCCACTGTGTGTCCTGATGTGTTTGTTGACCCTAGCCCACTGTGTATCCTGGTGTGTTTGTTGACCCTAGCCCATTGTGTGTCCTGGGGTGTGTTTGTTGACCCTAGCCCATTGTGTGTCCTGGTGTGTTTGTTGACCCTAGCCCACTGTGTGTCCTGGTGTGTTTGTTGACCCTAGCCCACTGTGTGTCCTGGTGTGTTTGTTGACCCTAGCCCACTGTGTGTCCTGGTGTTTTTGTTGACCCTAGCCCACTGTGTGTCCTGGTGTGTTTGTTGACCCTAGCCCACTGTGTGTCCTGGTGTGTTTGTTGACCCTAGCCCATTGTGTGTCCTGGTGTGTTTGTTGACCCTAGCCCACTGTGTGTCCTGGTGTGTTTGTTGACCCTAGCCCACTGTGTGTCCTGGTGTTTTGTTGACCCTAGCCCACTGTGTGTCCTGGTGTTTGTGACCCTAGCCCTACTGTGTGTCCTGGTGTGTTTGTTGACCCTAGCCCACTGTGTGTCCTGGTGTGTTTGTTGACCCTAGCCCACTGTGTGTCCTGGTGTGTTTGTTGACCCTAGCCCACTGTGTGTCCTGGTGTGTTTGTTGACCCTAGCCCACTGTGTGTCCTGGTGTGTTTGTTGACCCTAGCCCACTGTGTGTCCTGGTGTGTTTGTTGACCCTAGCCCACTGTGTGTCCTGGTGTGTTTGTTGACCCTAGCCCATTGTGTGTCCTGGTGTGTTTGTTGACCCTAGCCCACTGTGTGTCCTGGTGTGTTTGTTGACCCTAGCCCACTGTGTGTCCTGGTGTGTTTGTTGACCCTAGCCCACTGTGTGTCCTGGTGTGTTTGTTGACCCTAGCCCACTGTGTGTCCTGGTGTGTTTGTTGACCCTAGCCCACTGTGTGTCCTGGTGTGTTTGTTGACCCTAGCCCACTGTGTGTCCTGGTGTGTTTGTTGACCCTAGCCCACTGTGTGTCCTGGTGTGTTTGTTGACCCTAGCCCACTGTGTGTCCTGGTGTGTTTGTTGACCCTAGCCCACTGTGTGTCCTGGTGTGTTTGTTGACCCTAGCCCACTGTGTGTCCTGGTGTGTTTGTTGACCCTAGCCCATTGTGTGTCCTGTGGTTTGTTGACCCTAGCCCATGTCGGGGTCCTGGTGTGTTTGTTGACCCTAGCCCACTGTGTGTCCTGTGTGTTTTGTTGACCCTAGCCACACTGTGTGTCCCCGGGTGTGTTTGTTGACCCTAGCCCCCTGTGTGTCCTGGTGTGTTTGTTGACCCTAGCCCACTGTGTGTCCTGGTGTGTTTGTTGACCCTAGCCCACTGTGTGTCCTGGTGTGTTTGTTGACCCTAGCCCACTGTGTGGTCTGGTGTGTTTGTTGACGCCTAGCCCACTTGGTGTGTCCTGGGTGTGTTGTTTGTGACCCTAGCCCACTTGTGTCCTGGTGTGTTTGTTCACCCTAGCCCATTGGGTGTCCTGTGTGTTTTGTTGACCCTAGCCCACTGTTGTCCTGGTGTGTTTGTTGACCCTAGCCCACTGTGTGTCCTGGTGTGTGTTGTTGACCCTAGCCCATTGTGTGTCCTGGTGTGTTTGTTGACCCTAGCCCACTGTGTGTCCTGGTGTGTTTGTTGACCCTAGCCCATTGTGTGTCCTGGTGTGTTTGTTGACCCTAGCCCATTGTGTGTCCTGGTGTGTTTGTTGACCCTAGCCCATTGTGTGTCCTGGTGTGTTTGTTGACCCTAGCCCATTGTGTGTCCTGGTGTGTTTGTTGACCCTAGCCCATTGTGTGTCCTGGTGTGTTTGTTGACCCTAGCCCACTGTGTGTCCTGGTGTGTTTGTTGACCCTAGCCCTGTGTGTCCTGGTGTGTTTGTTGACCCTAGCCCATTGTGTGTCCTGGTGTGTTTGTTGACCCTAGCCCACTGTGTGTCCTGGTGTGTTTGTTGACCCTAGCCCATTGTGTGTCCTGGTGTGTTTGTTGACCCTAGCCCATTGTGTGTCCTGGTGTGTTTGTTGACCCTAGCCCATTGTGTTGTCCTGGTGTGTTTGTTGACCCCTAGCCCATTGTGTGTCCTGGTGTGTTTGTTGACCCTAGCCCACTGTGTGTCCTGGTGTGTTTGTTGACCCTAGCCCATTGTGTGTCCTGGTGTGTTTGTTGACCCTAGCCCATTGTGTGTCCTGGTGTGTTTGTTGACCCTAGCCCACTGTGTGTCCTGGTGTGTTTGTTGACCCTAGCCCACTGTGTGTCCTGGTGTGTTTGTTGACCCTAGCCCATTGTGTCTCCTTCCTTGTGGTGTGTGTTGGTACACTAGGCTTATGGTAATGATGAGGTACCCTGAGGCACACACACACACATACACACACACACACACACACACACACACACACACACACACACACACACACACACACACACACTTCCCACCAAACTTCCTCTGTCGCTGGCTTGCTTTCTTTCTCCCTCTCTTTCTGTTGTTCTTTTTTAATTCTTTCACACGCAGGTTATTTCGATGCCTGGATTGGCACTCATCTATTTCTGCTCACATTCTCATGTTGAGTCACACTTCAAATGGGAAAAGATGGCAACTTTGTGAAGAAGCTACTTTCTTGGGAAACCTCATGGTTAACTCTCAGATATTTTTGGTTATATGTTTTCTCAGGCTTGTATATGTCTAACACACACACACACACACACACACACACACACACACACACACACACACACACACACACACACACACAAACACAGTTCTCTCCCCATACTTAGCTTGATGTTGAATCCTCTGACTCAGATATCCATCTGGTCTTTGTTAAATCTATATGCTTAATATTCCTCCTGTCTCTGTCTCTCTGCTGACTTTCAAATGGAGGAAGGGAGGAGGAGAAAGAGGGCGCAAGAGAGGGAAAGAGAGAGAAATGGGCAGGGAGGGAGGGGGAGAAAAGGGGAGAGAGACGTGGAGGGAGAGAGAGAGACGGGGTAGGGAGGGAGAAACAGAGCGGGGGAGAGACATGGGGAGGGAGGGAGAGAGAGAGACGGGGTGGGAGGGAGGGATGAGGAAGGGAGAGAGAGAGAGAGACAGGGGAGGGAGGGAGGGAGGGAGGGAGGGAGGGAGGGAGGGAGGGAGGGAGGGAGGGAGAGACATGGGGAGGGATGGAGGGGAGGGAGGAAGGGAGAGAGACGTGGGGAGGAGGGACAGGGAAGGGAGTGGGCTAAAGAGAGAGTGAAGAGTGGGCTTCACTTTCTATATTCCTTTATGTTCCATGCCAAGTGACACAAACCTCATCAAACCATCCTGTCATCCTTTTTTAGGCGATTCCAGGAAGCAGCTAGTTGAATCTCGCAGGTCATCGAACACAAAGCATCTAAACCACATCATCGTCTCTATCTGCTGTCCATCTGACCTAGAGGTCAGCCTGTCCAGGACACGGAGGAACACATAGAGGAACAAAGGCCATGTGTCGGGGTCGTGACCTTGCAGCTGTGGTTTAATAGCATCAGTCTTTGCCGCTGACACACAGCAGTTTATGTCCTGTCGCCTGGCCCGGTCTGCTCTGCTCGGCTGTCAGACTGCTGCTCTCCCAGGTGGCCCTCTCTCTGTATGGCTGGGTCAGCCTCCTACTGCCTGATGCCTGGCTGGAATACTAGCGAGACCAACAGGAAGGGTCCCCTCCATACATTCCCTGAGGCTGACGCACATACGTGTGCACTAAGACACACACACCCGTGTAAACACAGACACATGCAGGCTCGCACACAGACAAACACCTACACATAAAGACACACACACAATCATGCGGACAGACACACACACTTTTTTCCAATAGACCCTCTACACCCACAGGGGACCTCAGCGTCCACCCTTGATGAGTTCACATGACAGGTTAATGGCATCCCATTCTCCTCACAGAAGGGATGACCTGCTGTGGAACTGGGCTGGGGGGTGGGGGGGTGGGGGGGGGTGGGATGGGACAGGTGAGAGGAATACACTGTCATAGTGTTGATACTAGCTGTGAGCTGTCTATCAAAGACAGACAGGAAGTGAATCCCAGAGACACAAGGTGGGTGGGAAAGGTCAAAGGTGGTAAGTAATAAGGGCGAAAGGTTGCGAGTAAAGGAGACGTCAAAACAAAACGATTCAAACCAAACCGACATTGCAGTGTTTATGTACCACTTTTTTTGCCCAATGGGCAAATAAAATCACAGACTGCTACTACCACTATTAATTATAATAATTGATTTTATTTACATAGTGCTTCTCCTTTGCAGGTGTTCAAAGTGCTTTATATAGTAATAGGGACAGTGCCCTCATCCAACACAGAGTAAAATCCTCATTAGTTGCTGCCAGTTTGTATAAACATTACTTTGACTGGAATAATTGATTGTTCAGCACGGGTAGCTCGTACTTAGGGTATGGAACGGGTTAATGCTAATATGAACGACTTTATTCCTTCGACTTGTCAATACGAGCCTCAAGGCCCCTCTCAGGCTAATAATTAACCTCTGACCTCAGTGTCATCATTTAATATTCATGCATATGGTGCTGAAGCTTGAAATTCATTTGGGTTATGTGGGGGTATAAAAAAGTCGATTTAGCAATTTGAAAATGACACCTCAGGAAATTTTGGGAGGGTGGCTCTATACATACAGAACAGCTCTGCATATGTCCGTGCGCTTTCAAGATGATAGAGTTCAGTCTGCTTTGTGTATTCATTTTTGCCATGGAAACGTTGTTGCGATACTGGTATCGTCACAGCCCTAGTGCCTTGTCACATGGTTGCGAAGACAATGTCTAGTGACCACATAATGACCTGAGTTTTATAACGACAATCTTCTAGCGCTTCATCTCTTCGCTCAAACAAATATGCCGAAATTATAAGCTGCTCCTAGATACTTTTAAGGTGTTATAATATGGCACCTCTGGGTTCGTCTTTCCCTCTCTCCCCTC
Organism: Salmo trutta; assembly: GCF_901001165.1. Lineage (NCBI taxonomy): Eukaryota > Metazoa > Chordata > Actinopteri > Salmoniformes > Salmonidae > Salmo > Salmo trutta. The sequence continues at coordinate 10,500,682 of NC_042964.1, forward strand.
ATCCTCTCTCCCCTCATCCTCTCTCCTCATCCTCTCTCTCCTCATCATCTCTCTCCTCATCCTCTCTCTCCCTCTCTCCCTCTTTCCCTCTCTCCCCTCATCCTCTCTCCTCATCATCTCTCTCCTCATCCTCTCTCTCCCTCTTTCCCTCTTCCCCTCTCTCCCCTCATCCTCTCTCTCCCTCTTCCCCTCTCTCCCCTCATCCTCTCTCTCCCTCTCTCCCTCTTTCCCTCTCTCCCCTCATCCTCTCTCCTCATCATCTCTCTCCTCATCCTCTCTCTCCCTCTTTCCCTCTTCCCCTCTCTCCCCTCATTCTCTCTCTCCCTCTTTCCCTCTCTCCCCTCATCCTCTCTCTCCCTCTTTCCCTCTCTCCCCTCATCCTCTCTCCTCATCATCTCTCTCCTCATCCTCTCTCTCCCTCTTTCCCTCTTTCCCTCTCTCCCCTCATTCTCTCTCTCCCTCTTTCCCTCTCTCCCCTCATCCTCTCTTTCCCTCTTCCCCTCTCTCCCCTCACTCCCTCTTTGCCTCTCTCTATCGCTCTCTCCACTTTCACACACTCCCACAGGCTCATGTTTATTTCAGAGTGGTGGGGTGATATTGGGGGCAATAGTGACAGACAACATTAGACATTTTACCTAGAGAGCACTAATGGAAACCTTGGATTATTCAGAGTGACAGAAAGAGAGGAGGTGGGAGAGCGAGAGATGGGGATGGGAAAAGGAGAGATGGTTGCATAGAAAGACGAGATCATGCAGAGACTGTATTACATGTGGAAAGGCATAACGGTCAGACGGGTCCTGTAACAAATCCCTGTTATCTGATTACACCCATACACACAAAAAACAACTCTAATACAAAAGTGAAAAACAAATCCCAGTCAATTGTAGAGGTTGCAGCATGACATTTGCTCCGACAATACTCTAAGTGAAAGGCATATCTTGCATCTCTGTCACAGGTCGTTGCCCTTTCACAATGCACAAAAAACAAACATGAGTAGCTGACTTTACCACAAACGCTCTCTCTCTCTCGTCCCAAGCTTGCACTCCGGTGATTGATGGCCACCATTGTTCAGTGGCTTTTATTCATGGCAGTGGTAATTTCTTTTTGATATTATTACAAATGAGAAATTACTCTGTCCCATTACTGAAGCCAACGATAAACAATAGGGGCCTCCGTCGAGTCGCCCGATAAGGGTGAGGGGAGGGGGGACGCGGCGGTGAGCGGTTCTGCCTGAGTTACAAAGGAGACAAAGGGAGAGCAATAGAGGATGAGAGGCCGCAACATTTCCACTTGTTAATTACGCTCAAGCTGCAGGCAAATGCCATTGGGTCTTGAACACAGTATTGCCGTCCGCCATTTTGTTTATTCAACCCATCTGAACATAAAAGCTTGATCAACATGGACAGTTTAGTTGCTATATGAAATACTGTATTTGTACGTTTTCAGTATGCTCTGATTTGAGAAGAGGTCTGATGTTGAATGACAAAATGAGTGAGAGTAAGACACACATGCAGGGGCGAAAATCTGATATCAACTTTGGAGGGGACAATTACATTAAATGTTCTCAAGAGCAATTCCTGAGGGGGACACCAAAAGTAGTGCTGTAACACATAGCCTACATTGTAATATGGTAAATGTATATTGAGGAACCAAAGAAATAAGGTGTTTGCCGTACTCCTAACTACCGGTACCCAAAACTACACAACTTATCACAACAGCAATACCATTGCCTTTAACAAATCTTAGTTCAGTCACCAGTTTAAGTTGAGAGTGGGGGTATCCATGGCATTTTCCAATTATGTTCCTATTTTACAAGTCAAAAAAATTGAGAACCTTTCATAATGTTGCCAAACAAAGACTCAACAAACTTACCTGAGACTCCCTGTCTCTGCCAGTCTCTTCCTGCATATCTGTCCCCAACTCTGCTGTCTGTGTGCCATCTGTTGCCTGCTCTGCCTAATGACATCATTGTGAAACATTTCCATTAGAATTTCATTTCTTTCTTATGAACATTTTATCAACTAGTCTTTGAGATATTAGGCTACTAGGGTTCTTACTTTGCGTTTTGGTGTATTGAAAAATACTCTGATGTCCGTCTTTTATTTTTCTGCCATTTTTCTACCTGGCTGGCTGGCTGGCTGGCTACACACACACACAGTGTGTAGGTTATTTACAGTAGGAGATGGGCTTCTATCATATTCAATCATTCTATTTGGGCTTCGATCTAAAAGGTAGCTAGCAAATGTGAAACGGATTAAAATGACAGGAGTTGACAGCTGTATGAGTTCACCATTTACACAACATATGCTGCAACCTTTTGTAATTTTAATAGTTTGTTTCATATTGGCTGGCTTCCAACAATAGCTGAATTTGCAAAGCTAGCGAGCACCAATTCCGTTTCAGTGGTGTTTGCTATAATCTTTGCTACCCGGGTTAAATAAAGGTGAAATAAAATAAATAAATACAAGTTCACTTGCGACAATTTAGCTTTTGCAACGAGACCATTAAATATATTTAAGACAATGGTAGAAGAGAGTGTAGTTCTGTTCAGTTTGGATTTCAGTTTATCGCTAACCTTATCACAGGGACTTTGAAGCACTAACTTACATCATCTGCATGCTGATTCCATCTTTGACGACGCCACATAAATGGAATAGGTACTAGCTAGCTTAATAGTTAATATTTGCGCGCTAGCTCTGCATATTCAGCTAGTGTGTGTGCGCGATTGACTGGATTAACCTCACATCAGTCACGTGCATTGAGTGCCATTCAGACAGTAGATACGACCTCTCTGTTACCTAGCAAGCTAAGGAACTGGCAGTGGATCAAACCATTGTGAGGCAAAGGGTGGGGGGGGTTGCAATCTTTTGAAACTTAAAAACGCGCTATTAAGTGTCTATAATCAGCACAATTGCTTTCATTGCGTATTATTAATATTATTTAAATTACATAGTTATGTTTCAGTGATATATTGGGGGGGACAAATCATATTTTTCCCACGATGGGGGGGTCGTGTCCCCCCCGTCCCCCCCCGGGATTTCCGCCCCTACACACGTGGTGTGCAGGCTTTTGGTCCGTTGCTAATACATAGCATTCATTTGCATTTTGCATTGCTCACTTTTTGAATGGGAGAATGAATGAGAGCTTCCCTCCCATACAACATCTACAGTACCAGTCAAAAGTTTGGACACACCTACTCATTCAAGGGTTTTTCTTTCTTTTTTTACTATTTTCCACATTGTAGAATAATAGTGAAACATCACAACTATGAAATAACACATATGGAATGATGTAGTAAACAAAAAAGTGTTAAAGAAATGAAACTATATTTGAGATTTGAGAATCTTCAAAGTAGCCACCCTTTGCCTTGATGACAGCTTTGCACACTCCGCCCACACTCTCTGCCAGGGTCAATGGGGGATGAGAATACTAATCACCCGTCACTTATCCGGCTCGTCAGTGGCTGTTCATGCGCCGGGTGATGGGTGACCGATGAGGAAGTTGCAGCGTTGGTGATGAGGAAGTGCTTGGTCAGTGGGCTTTATCGTGTAAGACCACGCCTCCAGGTACTTCGGGTACAAATTAACACCCAGTGAAATTAAAGGGTGACATGATCCCATGTAGTGAAGACAAGATTCATAACTAGAGGCTAGCAGTCAATATGGTTTGTCACTTAGATTTAGCCTTAACTTGAGGTCAGATATGGTGCACTGAAAGGCCCTTACAGTTTAGAACAATCTGAGGGGCCAGTTAAGAACATTCCAGGGACTGGTGACGGTCCACGGACCAGAGGTTGAGCAACACATATTATGCTTTAAGATACACTATTTGACCAAAAGTATGTAGACACCTGCTCACCAAACATCTCATTCCAAAAACATGGGGATTAATATGAAGTTGGTCCCCCCTTTGCTGCTATAACAACCTCCACAAATCTGGAAAGGCTTTCCACTGGATGTTGGAACATTGCAGCAGGGACTTGTTTCCATTCAGATACAAGAGCATTAGTGTGGTCGGGCACTGATGTTGGGCGATTAGGCCTGTCTCACAGAGTTCGATGGGGTTGAGATCAGGGCTCTGTGCAAGCTAGTCAAGTTCTTCCACACCGATCTCGACAAACTATTTCTGTATGGACCTCGCTTTGTGCATAGGGCCATTGTCATGCTGAAACCGAAAATAAACTTCCCCAGACTGCCACGAAGTTGGAAGCACAGAATCGTCTAGAATGTCATTGCATGCTGTAGCGTTTAGATCTCTTCATTAGAGCTAAGGGGCCTAGTCCGAACAATGAAAACAGCCCCAGGCCATTATTCCTCCTCCACCAAACTTTAGAGTTGGCGCTATGCATCATCCGTCGGACTGCCAGATGGTGAAGCGTGATTATCACTTGAGAGAAAGCGTTTCCACTGCTCCAGAGTCCAATGGCGGCGAGCTTTACACCACTCCAGTCAACGCTTGGCATTGCGCATGGTGATCTTAGGCTTGTGTGAAGCTGATCTGCCATGGAAACCCATTTCATGAAGCTCCCGATGAACAGTTCTTGTGCTGATGTTGCTTCCAGGGGCATTTTGGAACTCGGTAGTGAGTGTTGCAAACGAGGACAGACGATTTTTACACGTTACGCGCTCCAGCACATAGCGGTCCCGTTCTGTGAGCTTGTGTGACATACCACTTCCCGGATGAGCCATTGTGGCTCCTAGACTTTTCCACTTCACAAGAACAGCACTTTTAGTTGACCGGGGCAGCTCTAGCAGGGCAGAAATTTTACGAACTGACTTGTTGGAAAGGTGGCATCCTATGGCGGTGCCACGTTGAAAGTTACTGAGCTCTTCAGAAAGGCCATTCTACCTCCAATGTTAACCTGTGGAGATTGCATGGCTGTGTGCTCGATTTTATACACCCGCCAACAACTGGTGTAGCTGAAATAGCCGAATCCACTAATTTGAAGGGGTGTCCACATACTTTTGTATGTATAGTGTATTATTCTCCATCATAACTCTCAACAAACAAAACATTTTGCTGTAGTACCACAAGGGTCACTGCAATATGGTTGATAGGTTTCCAGCCTTCTCTCTCAATCTCTCAATAACCATCGTTCTCCTTCTGACTTTCTGCCCTCTTTTCGCTTTCCTCCTACTCTGAGGGCCAAGGAAACTTTCATCAGCTCCCTGCTCTTCGTGGGTTCCTGTTTTCTCCACACCACCACCACCACCACCACCACCACCAGCAGCTTACTGCTTTCCTGGGTTATTAATAGATTAATCAGCCGCCTTGTCCTCCCCGCCAGTTGGCTGCCATGGTAGCAGGAGATGTGTAGTTTCTCAGAGCAGGAGATGAAGAAGGAACAATATACCGTTCAGGGGAAAGAGAGAGAGGGTGGGTGGGTGGATGGATGGGTGTGACTGCAGTTACTCAGGCCAGGGGAGCGTTTGTGTGGAAACCGGTGAAACTTTTGTTCTGTTGCGGCCACTTTGAAGACAATTACACTCTTAGAAAAAGGGTTCCAAAAGCGTTCTTCAGCTGTCCCCATAGGAGAACCCTTTTAGGTTCCAGGTAGAACCCTTTTCTGGTTCCAGGTAGAACTTGTTTTGGATTCCATGTAGAACCCTCTGTGGAAAGGGTTCTACATGGAACTCAAAAGGGTTCCATCTGGAAAAAAGGGTTCTTCAAAGGATTATCCAATGGGGATAGCCGAATAACCCTTTTGGTTGTAGATAGCACCTTTTTTTCTAAGAGTGTACCTATGAGAGTAATTGGAAGTGCATCACTCTGAATTACTGCTCACACTGTGAGGTGACGCATATTGACAAACAGAGTGGGTGTCTGTCTAGCTTTCGATATGCTGCGCTAACTACCTTTCACCCGTGGGATGTGAAAAGTAGGTGGGAGCAGTTTGCTGTGCTACACCTTATTGGAGGGGGGGGGGTCATACTATGGTCATACTATGGATCATTTAGTTATTTGATTTTGAATTTTAGGACACCTTTAGGTATAAAAAAATGTATACCATGCTTTGGCCTTTACTACTATAGCCAGGAGAAATGCACTGAATAACACATTGATAAATGGCAAAAAAAGACAGTCAAAATAAATAATAAGAAAGAATGTTTTGAAGTGTTTGTCCTATATCTAGGAGATATAAATAAACTCAGAAAATATTAGTTTTTTTTTTTACATAATTTACCCCCTTTTTTTGTGTAAGCACAAGACTACCGTCATTTATTTATTTATATATATTTTTTTTATTATTTAACCTTTTTTAACTAGGAAAGTCAGTTAAGAACAAATTCTTATTTACAATGATGGCCTACCAAAAGACAAAAGGCCTCCTGCGGGGACAGGGGCTGCGATTAAAAATAAAAATAAATGTTAAAAAAATATAGGACAAAACAGACATCAGACCACACAACACTACATAAAGAGGGACCTAAGACAACAGCATAGCATGGCAGCAACATGTGACAACACAGCATGGTAGCAACACAACATGACAACAACATGGTAGCAACGCAACAAGGCAGCAGCACAACATGGTAGCAGCACAAAACAGGGCACTAACATTATTGGGCACAGACAACAGCACAAAGGAAAAGAAGGTAGAGACAACAATACATCACGCAAAACAGCCACAACTGTCAGTGAGAGTGTCCATGATTGAGTCTTTGAGTGAAGAGAATGATACAAAACTGTCCAGTTCAAGTGTTTGTTGCAGCTCGTTCCAGTCGCTAGCTGCAGTGAACTGAAAAGACGAGTGACCCAGGGATATGTGTGCTTTAGGGACTTTTAACAGAATGTGACTGGCAGAACAGGTGGAGGATGAGGGCTGCAGTAGATCTCTCAGATAGGGGGCAGTGAGGACTAGAGGGTTTTATAAATAAGCATCAACCAGTGGGTCTTGCAATGGATATACAGAGATGATCAGTTTACAGAAGAGTATAGAGTGCAGTGATGTCCTATAAGGAGCATTGGTGGCAAATCTGATGGCCGAATGGTAAAGAACATCTAGTCGCTCGAGAGCACCCTTACCTGCAGATCTATAAATTACGTCTCCGTAATCTAGCATGGGTAGGATGGTCATCTGAATCAGGGTTTAAAATGTTTTAACCGGTACTGGTTACCTTCAGACGAGTCGTGTGACACTTGTGTCAACACTATGGTTGTATTCATGAGAATCTCCCCTTTCCATAGAGTGGTCATAATAGTTTGTAGCCAAAACGGTTCGGACGCTACAGATGTGTTTGTGAAAAGACTGATTTTCGGAATGTCTCATGGTCTGACAAACACCTTTCACCGCAGATGTGGAAGTGCGATATTGGCAGATGCGGTGGATTGAGACACATCCAATGCAAAAAAACCAGATCTCTAGTTTAAGAAGGGTTTTTACTTGGCAATGTGGGAGTCAAGAACTGTTCGTCTGTCTTGGAGACGTTGCAGACTGTTTGACGTTTCAAGGTGTTGAGAAAGTGAAATGTTTTTGAGCGTAGTATTGATTCAAGCTTTAATTCAAATGCTTGTCTCCACTCATAAACAGAATTTTAACTTATGGTTCCTCACTTGTCAGCCGTGTGCAACTCACTGACAAACTGAATTTAAATACAAATATTGATTAACCAGTATTTTGTTCCAGTGCTACTCCCAGACAGCTCCTCAGAAGTTGTGTTGCTTGTGATTTAATCTTGTAGCGCTTCACAACCCCCATAACATTTTCTTGTCTTTTGGTTTCCTGTAACCAACTACTGAAAAAAAAATGGATTGTTAAAAAACAACCCACCTCACAGGAATAGACAGTTCCCAGTAAGGTGAGTCCACTTGCATGCATCAGTTCCCTCCATGTTTAGATTCTCACATTTGAGCTTCTCAAAATAATATCCAACAGTTGCCCATGGACACAGAAAGAACGTTTCCCTAATTGATAGGAGCTAATAGTTTGCAATTAGTGACTGATGCCTGGAGGCAAAGTTTGACTGTCCACAGGGGACTGGGTTGACTGGTGCCTGGAAACAAGGTTAGAATATCTACAGAAAGGCCGGGTGTGTGTTTGTGTGTGTATGTGTTTGTCCCCACAAGAATAGTAAACAACAAACATTTCACTAACTGGGGACATTTCCTTAGTCCCCACAAGGTAAAATGCTATTTCTAGGAGGTTTAAGGTTAAAGATAGAATTAGGGTAAGGATTAGGTGTTGGGTTAGGAGCTAGGGTTAGTTTTAGGGTAAGGATTAGGTGTTGGGTTAGGGCAAATATGGGACTGAATTGTGTGTCCCTACAAGGTTAGTTGTACAATACTGTGTGTGTGTGTGTGTGTGTGTGTGTGTGTGTGTGTGTGTGTGTGTGTGTGTGTGTGTGTGTGTGTGTGTGTGTGTGTGCGTGCGCATGGGGCCTAGGCAAGCTAGAGGAGGCCATTTTGCATTCCTCTTGCATCCAACACAGTCGAGCCTCCTCCCACTACCCACAGAGAATACCAATTGGACCTGCGGCTAATCGCGACAAGCACAGAAAAACTTATAGCTCAAGTTGTTTATTTTTGCCCTTAAATCTCAAGGTTATTTCTAATCTTATACATTGAGAGAAAGCCATGCAGGCTTTGCAGATTACTCTGTATCACAGACTCGCTGGAACAATGATACGTTAAAAGCAAAGAAGTCACTTACAGACATTTGGCCATTTGACTTAAGTAACGGAATAACTGGTGTTTGTGTGTGTGTGTGTGTATGTGTGTGCCCTCACTGGGCCCGGATGGGGTGGTTATGCATCAGGTGCAAGCCTCTAGTCTCTCCTTACCTTAATAACGTAGAGGTGAAAATGAACTAGAAATCAAGTAGACATTGGTGTTGTGTACCAGATTTTAAAGCTCGGTGCGTGTTGGAGGCACTAGTGATGTGTGACTGTGGGGTTTGTTTTCCATCGATTTACGATTCGCCCCGTACTATTTCTCTGCCTCCCTGCAGTCTTTCTTAATCCCCCCATCACGGCCCAGGAATTTATGGGCTCCCGTTCTTTCTATCTCTCTCTCTCTCTCTCTCTCTCTCTCTCTCTCTCTCTCTCTCTCTCTCTCTCTCTCTCTCTCTCTCTCTCTCTCTCTCTCTCTCTCTCTCTCCTCTCTCTCTCTCTCTCTCTCTCTCTCTCTCTCTCTCTCTCTCTCTCTCTCTCCACTTCTTCCCCTCCCTTGATGCTGACGAGAGGCCCTTATTGGCTGGTTGTTAGAAAATGCATGTTTTGTCTGGGCCTGCCTGCCTGTCTGGCTGGCTGGATAGGTAATCAGCTGCCACCTAGTGAGCGGGAGCAGCGGCCATCTTTACCTCCTTCTACCGCCTCATTCAGTCAATCGCTTCATCGGTGATGAGCCATAACTCACTCATCCCATCATCAGAGCCTTTTGTCAAACCTAGTGGCTAATCATTGGGTCCGTCTCTCCATGCATCTTCCAATCAATTGGACCATTCTGGTATCACGTAGTGGCAATTCCCATAGTTGTCGGATATAATGGGGTATAATCCAGATTCCTCTGTTTCACAGACTTTCTGGACCAATGATCCGTTAGGGCAAAGAAGTCACATAGAGCCTTGTGTCTTAAGCCTTGTAATGGAATGAGTGGAAGGGAGAGGGACAGAAAATAAAAGAGAGAAAGAATGAAAGAATGAAAGAAAACAGTAGTTACAGAGGAGCTGACCTCTGTCTATATCAGGGGAATGTAACAGATGGATTGATAGCTGGCGTCTCACACCTAAACTGTGGCGCAGGCACACGTACATTTGGGAGGAGGGGAGGTGGAGAGAAGGGTAACTACTCCCCCCTGACCCCCCTCGTTCCAGTCCATTCTGAGACGGAGACCCTAAGGGATTGTGTAGCCTAGCTGCTGACTTGGCTCCAGGGTAGATGGCACTGAGATTGAAATCCCTTTGCATCAGCTTTAAGTATTTAGGTATTTTATTAGGATCCCCATTATCTGTTGCAAAAGCAGCAGCTACTCTTCCTGGGGTCCACACAGAACATGACATAATACAGAACATTAATAGACAAGAACAGCTCAAGGACAGAACTACATACATTTAAAAACGGCACACATAGCCTACATATCAATGCACAAACACAAACTATCTAGGTCAAATAGGGGAGAGGCGTTGTGCTGTGAGGTGTTACTTTATCTGTTTTTTTTAAACCAGATTTGCTGTTTATTTGAGCAATATGAGATGGAACTGAGTTCCATGCAATACTGGCTCTATATAATACAGTACACTTTTTTGAATTTGTTCTTGATTTGGGGACTATGAAAAGACCCCTGGTGGCATGTCTGGTAGGGTAAGTGTGTGTGTGTGTGTTTGTGTCAGAGCTGTGTGTAAGTTGACTATGCAAACAATTTGGGATTTTCAACACATTAATGTTTCTAATAAAAAGAAGAAGTGATGAAGTCAGTCTCTCCTCAACTCTTAGCCAATAGAGACTGGCATGCATAGTATTTATGTCAGCCCTCTGCTTACAATTGGCTCATTCATCCCTCATCCTCTCCCATATAATTATTCCTCAGGTCGTTGTAAATGAGAAGGTGTTCTCAGTCAATTTACCTGGTAAAATAAGGGTTAAATAAATAAAACAGTGAAGAGCAAGATGTGCCATTCTGTTCTGGGCCAGTTGCAGCTTAACTAGGTCTTTCCTTGCAGCACTGGACCACAATACTGGAAAATAATCAAGATTAGACAAAACTAGAGCCTGCAGAACTTACTTTTTGAAGTGTGGTGTCAAAAAAGCAGAGCATCTCTTTATTACGGACAGACCTCTCCCCATCTTTACAACCATTGGATCTATATGTTTTGGTCCATGACGGTTTACAATCTAAGGTCACACCAAGTAATTTAGTCTCCTCAACTTGTTCAACAGCCACACCATTCATTACCAGATTTAGCCGAGGTCTAGAACTTAGGGAATGATTTTTACTAAATACAATGCTCTTAGTTCTAGAGATGTTCAGGACCAGTTTATTACTGACCACCCATTCCAAAACAGACTGAAACTCTTTGTTAAGGGTTTCAGTGACTTCATTAGCTGTGGTTGCTGATGCATATATGGTTGAATCATCAGCATAAGTGGACACACGGGCTTTGTTTAATGTCAGTGGCAGGTCATTGGTAAAAATAGAAAAGAGTAGAGGGCCTAGAGAGCTGCCCTACACCACACTTTACACGTTTGACATTAGAGAAGGTTCCATCAAAGAGTTCTGTTACATAGATAGCTCTGAATTCACAACATGGCAGAGGTTGAAAAGCCATAACACATCAAAGCAAAGGCTGCACTGAAATCTGACAGTACAGCTCCCACAATCTTCTTATTTTCAATTTCTTTCAACCAATCATCAGTCATTTGTGTCAGTGCAGTACATGTTGAGTGCCCTTCTCTGTAAGCATGCTGAAAGTCTGTTGTTAATTTGTTTACAGAGAAATAGCATTGTGTTTGGTCAAACATTTCTTTCCAACAGTTTGCTAAGAGCTGGCAGCAAGCTTAGCGGAAGGTAGCCTAGTGGTTAGAGTGTTGGACTAGTAACCAAAAGGTTGCAAGATTGAATCCCCGAGCTGACAAGGTACAAATCTGTCGTTCTGCCCTTAAATAAGGCAATTAACCCACTGTTCCTAGGCTGTCATTGAAAATAAGAATTTGTTCTTAACTGACTTGCTGCATTGTGCTAGCAGCTTAACCTTTCCCCAGGTACACTACATGACCAAAAGTATGTGGACACCTGCTTGTCGAACATCTCATAAAAGAATCATGGGCATTAAAATGGAGTCCCCCCTTTTGCTACTATAACTGCCTCCACTCTTCTGGGAAGGCTCTCCACTAGATGTTGGAACATTACTGCTGGGACTTGCTTCCATTCAGCCACAAGAGCATTAGTGAGGTTGGGCACTTATGTTGGGCGATTAGGCCTGGCTCACAGTCGGCATTCCAGGTCATCCCAAAGGTGTTCGATGGGGTTGAGGTCAGGGCTCTGTGCAGGCTAGTCAAGTTCATCCACACCGATCTCGACAAACCATTTCTGTGTGAACCTCGCATTGTGCACAAGGGCATTGTCATGCTGAAACAGGAAAGGGCCTTCCCCAAACTGTTACCACAAAATCGGAAGCACGAAATTGTCTATAATGTCATTGTATGCTGTAGTGTTAAGATTTCCCTTCACTGGAATTAAGAGGCCTAGGCCAGATTTGTCCATCGGACTGCCAGATGGTGAAGGGTGATTCATCACTCCACAGAACGTGTTTCTACTGCTCAAGAGTCCAATGGCGGCGAGCTTTACACCACTGTAGCCGACACTTGGCATTGTGCATGGTGCTCCCGACGAACAGTTCTTGTGCTGACGTTGCTTCCAGAGGCCTTTTCTTTTTTTTCACCATTTTTTAACCAGGTAGGCAAGTTGAGAACAAGTTCTCATTTACAATTGCGACCTGGCCAAGATAAAGCAAAGCAGTTCGACACATACAACAACACAGAGTTACACATGGAGTAAAACAAACTTACAGTCAATAATACAGTAGAAAAATAAGTCTATATACAATGTGAGCAAATGAGGTGAGATAAGGGAGGTAAAGGCAAAAAAGGCCATGGTGGCAAAGTAAATACAATATAGCAAGTAAAACACTGTAATGGTAGATTTGTATTGGAAGAAAGTGCAAAGTAGAAATAGAAATAATGGGGTGCAAAGGAGCAAAATAAATATATAAATAAATACAGTAGGGGAAGAGGTAGTTGTTTGGGCTAAATTATAGATGGGCTATGTACAGGTGCAGTGATCTGTGAGCTGCTCTGACAGCTGGTGCTTAAAGCTAGTGAGGGAGATAAGTGTTTCGAGTTTCAGAGATTTTTGTAGTTCGTTCCAGTCATTGACAGCAAAGAACTGGAAGGAGAGACGGCCAAAGGAGGAATTGGCTTTGGGGGTGACCAGAGAGATATACCTGCTGGAGCGTGTGCTACAGGTGGGTGCTGCTATGGTGACCAGTGAGCTGAGAAGGGGGGACTTTACCTAGCAGGGTCCTGTAGATGACCTGGAGCCAGTGGGTTTGGCGACGAGTATGAAACGAGTGCCAGCCAACGAGATCCTACAGGTCGCAGTGGTGGGTAGTATATGGGGCTTTGGTGACAAAACGGATGGCACTGTGATAGACTGCATCCAGTTTATTGAGTAGGGTATTGGAGGCTATTTTGTAAATGACATCGCCGAAGTCAAGGATCGGTAGGATGGTCAGTTTTACGAGGGTCTGATTGGCAGCATGAGTGAAGGATGCTTTGTTGCGAAATAGGAAGCCAATTCTAGATTTAACTTTGGATTGGAGATGTTTGATGTGAGTCTGGAAGGAGAGCTTACAGTCTAACCAGACACCTAGGTATTTGTAGTTGTCCACATATTCTAAGTCAGAACCGTCCAGAGTAGTGATGCTGGACGGGCGAGCAGGTGCGGGCAGCGATCGGTTGAAAAGCATGCATTTAGTTTTACTTGTATTTAAGAGCAGTTGGAGGCCACGGAAGGAGAGTTGTATGGCATTGAAGCTTGTCTGAAGGGTTGTTATCACAGTGTCCAAAGAAGGGCCAGAAGTATACAAAATGCTGTCGTCTGCGTAGAGGTGGATCAGAGACTCACCAGCAGCAAGAGCGACATCATTGATGTATACAGGGAAAAGAGTTGGCCCAAGAATTGAACCCTGTGGCACTTCATAGAGACTACCAGAGGCCCGGACAAGAGGCCATCCGATTTGACACATTGAACTCTGTCAGAGAAGTAGTTGGTGAACAAGGCGTGGCAATCATTTGAGAAACCAAGGCTATTGAGTCTGCCGATGAGGATGTGGTGATTGACAGAGTCGAAAGCCTTGGCCAGGTCAATGAATATGGCAGCACAGTATTGTTTCTTATCGATGGCGGTTACGATATCGTTTAGGACCTTGAGCGTGGCTGAGGTGCACCCATGACCAGCTCTGAAACCAGATTGCATAGCGGAGAAGGTGCGGTGGGATTCGAAATGGTCGGTAATCTGTTTGTTGACTTGGCTTTCGAAGACCTTAGGATAGATATAGGTCTGTAGCAGTTTGGGTCAAGAGAAGGAGAAATGGGGCAGGCTTGGGCGAGTAGCTGTGGGGGGTGCAGTGCTGTTGACCGCGGTAGGGGTAGCCAGGTGGAAAGCACGGCCAGCTGTAGAAAAACGCTTATTGAAATTCTCAATTATAGTGGATTTATTGGAGGTGACAGAGTTTCCTATCCTCAGTGCAGTGGGCAGCTGGGAGGAGGTGTTCTTTTTCTCCATGGACATTACAGTGTCCCAGAACTTTTTTGAGTTTGTGTTGCAGGAAGCAAATTTCTGCTTGAAAAAGCTAGACCTGGCTTTTCTAACTGCCTGTGTATATTGGTTTCTAACTTCCCTGAAAAGTTGCATATCACGGGGGCTGTTCGATGCTAATGCAGAACGCCACAGGATTTTTTCGTGTTGGTTAAGGGCAGTCAGGTCTGGAGACAACCAAGGGCTATATCTGTTCCTGGTTCTACATTTCTTGAATGGGAAGTAGTTTGGAATAGTTTGGAACTAGGTAATGAGTGTTGCCCCCGAGGACAGATTATTTTTTACGCCCGTTAGGCTTGTGTGGCCTACCTCTTCGCGGCTGATCTGTTGTTGACCCTCAACGTTACTTCACAGTAACAGCACTTTTAGTTGACCGGGATAGCTCTAGGGGTAGAAAGGGCAGCAATTTTACGAACTGACTTGTTGGAAAGGTGGCATCCTATAGCGGTGCCACGTTGAAAGTTACTGGAGCTCTTCAGTAAGGCCATTCTACCGCCAATGTTTGTCTATGGAGATTGCATGGCAGTGTGCTCGATTTTTTACACCTTGAAGCAACGAGTGTGGCTAAAATAGCCGAATCCACTAATTTGAAGGGGTGTCCACATACTTTTGTATATATAGTGTATGTGTTGGATGTGTAGCCTGCTGTTTTTGTTGGCCGACGTTAGTGGTGCGCTGACAGGCTATGGAAGGAGGAGTGTGTGTGTTACAGTATTCCATCCTCACCCACTGCTGGTGGTATATGATAGAGAGGTGTGTGTGTGTGTGTGTGTGTGTGTGTGTGTGTGTGTGTGTGTGTGTGTGTGTGTGTGTGTGTGTGTGTGTGTGTGTGTGTGTGTGTGTGTGTGTGTGTGTGTTAGAGGGGTGTGCATGAGCCTGCATGCCGGTTTGTGTGTGCATTTGTGTGCCTGTGTGTGTGTGTGTGTGTGTGTGTGTGTGTGTGTGTGTGTGTGTGTGTGTGTGTGTGTGTGTGTTATTGTCCTTAGGCATATCATTATAACCGCTGTCAAAGTGATATTGTAATTATAGCACTACAATTGTTATTATTAATCAACAATGAAATCACAGTTTTATATAATTAAAACGACAAACACAAGCACAGGACAAGAGTGCTTTCAAACCCTCAGGATGAATATATGTACAGCTATGGCATTGACTCGAACAGTAATACTTTTACACATTCACAATTCAAACAAAAATCAATTTTCCGTTTCAAAAGCCACATAACTGCACTGGCTAAATGCATTGTTTCTTCTGAAAACAAAGCATTGTATTGCCACCGCATTCAGATCAGACTGCAGACCAACGACTGAGTCTTAGAACTGTGCCAGTAACCAAGCCTTGGCGCTAGGAAGGAAGGAAGGGCTGCTCTCCTTTTGAAGGAGCCACAGGTTTCTAGTCAAAGCCCTGAAGCTCTGCATACGCTAGAAGGATTTAGATGTGCTTTTAATGGGCTGAGATGAAGATGTGAATTCCCAACCACTGCCTTCATTTCCAGGTCTGCCACGAGGGAGAAACAGATTGCATTGCTATGAAATTGCATTAGCGCAGCCAGTTTTGTTCTGTTTTGTAAACACACACAGCGATTGTTTTTGGAGGAATTAAGTGCAGCGTGCAGCATGCTTACTTGTGTGTGTGTGTGTGTGTGTATGTTTGTGTGTCTGTGTGTTTGTTTACTCGTCCGTGCACACAAACGTCTTGTCACGATTGTCTGCATGTGTAGACCAAGCTATGTTAACCTGAAAGGGCTATTTTCCCAATGTGATGCGTCGCATTAAAGCCACAGAGAGGATGTGTGATCAACTATGGCCCAGATTTGTGTTTTTAATCCTAAAACGTCGAGGCTGTTTGTTGCATATGCTACTGAAACTGGCCAGCTACAGGGGTACGATGCTAGCAAACTTACCCCGCCGTCTGCCTTATTCTCCACAGCTAGAGCCAGATTATGCCCAAGGAGCTAAATATGGGAATCAGACTAGCAAATCAGAGAATTCTGCCGACAAGGAATTATACTAGAGATTTGGGTATAAAATAGCTCACAGGTTTAAGAAATTATCATATTGACTAATCAAGCGGGGAATATATAGTTATTCTGACAACATGTCTGGCTTGGAGGTATGCCTTAGTTCTAATTCAATGGGTACTGCATCAAGTTAGGATACATAGTTACTCAGTGGATTAAAAACCGTTCTAAACAATTCTACTGGCAGAGATAAACTATCTCTACCTCAAATGTAACCACACGTCCTTACAAAAATAGTATGGCTGTAATAAGCCTCTTACAAGAGGGGTGTGTGTGTGGAATCAGGAGCAGGAGAGCAGAAGGGTTCCAGGGAATCAAATGTATTTTAATACAGGCGTTCCCACAGGCACAGCACAAACACACAAGGTAACCGCACTAAATGTATCATCCACCCACAGAGATAGGAACACAGTTCACACAGAGGAGAAACCTCCACTCCGAAATCTAGCGAATACAAATGTCCACGGTAAAACACATTCCGCACAAAACGAAACAAAATCCCGTGGTGCAGGCACGCACCCCTTACCGTACTAACTAGTAACAATCCCGCACACAGCCTAACCTGCAGCGGGGAAATATAAACCCACCGAATCAGATACAACAAGAGTTCAAAGTCAGAGTTCTAGCCTTTTAGGTTGGCAGGTTGATCTGGGAGGTTGATCTGGGAGGTTGATCTGAGAGGTTGATCTGGGAAGTTGATCTGGGAGATTGATCTGGGAGGTTGATCTGGGAGGTTGATCTGAGAGGTTGATCTGGGAGGTTGATCAGAGAGGTTGATCAGGGAGGTTGATCTGGGAGGTTGATCTGGGAGATTGATCTGAGAGGTTGATCTGGGAGATTGATCTGGGAGATTGATCTGGGAGGTTGATCTGGGAGGTTGATCTGAGAGGTTGATCTGAGAGGTTGATCTGAGAGGTTGATCTGGGAGATTGATTTGAGAGGTTGATCTGGGAGGTTGATCTGAGATGTTGATCTGGGAGGTTGATCTGGGAGGTTGATCTGAGAGGTTGATCTGGGAGGTTGATCTGAGAGGTTGATCTGGGAGGGTGACTCCAAACATCAGAATGTCTTACATGACGACAGGCAACACAAAACCTCAAAAACCTCAAAAACTTTGACGGCATTGATTACTCCCTGTGCTCAATCTGAGCATTCTGTTTAGCCCTCTGCATAAAAATATGGTCCATAATTCCTAACATTCCTAGTTATCCAAAGTGAGAGATGGGAGAGGCTGGTGGAGAGAGAGAGCATGTGTGTGTGTGTGTGTGTGTGTGCATGTTTTTGTGTGCGTCTGCATGTGACTGTCAGTATGCATGTGTGTGTGTGTCGGACAGTTTGTTAATTAAACACTGCCTCTAGCATTGTCTCTCTCAACTAATTACTCATTAATCTGGTAGAAGAACAATTACCCCCCCCCCACCTCCCCCACACACACACACACACGCACACACACGCCTTAGCCAGGCAGGAATCCAGGCTTTTTTACACAAAGAGTCCCATCTGCTGTGCAAATAGACCAATTTAGGAAACTCTTCCCATCCAGAATCAGCCAACCGGCTATTGTAAATGTGACCGATTAAGACTTTTACGATAGTTTGTTGTTTTTCCCCCAGCAAATAAAAAAATCATTGTTTTCCTTCTCTACAAGGGTGTGATTGTAAAATATTTCCGGTGTTGTTTGGCAGGTAGACGAGTGGCTTGGCACTGTGATTAACTAATGCAGGCATTGGACGCACTCTGTTCTGTTAATCAATGGTTGGAGACCAGACTGACCAGCTGCCTGTGTTCGATTGGGGGTCTGCCTTCGGTAATGACAGAAGCGGCGTAGTCATTAATGACACGCGTGTGGATAACGTTGATGAACGTGCCAGACCTGGCGAGCTGAATGGCCAGAGGACAAGAAAGGAGACTGGGGTATCATTAACATCTGTAATGATTTAACTGCTGGACCCTAGACTGCTCTCTCCCACTTTTCTTTTCTCTCTCTCTCTCTCTATCCATCCCATCTCTCTCTTCTTTCTCCCTCCCCTTCCCGCTTTCCTTTAGTTGGATCAATGGATTCCTCCTTGCTGCTCTGCGTATTGAAAGGCTCATTGCTTTCAGGGTAATAAGAGACTGGTCATTGGAGCTTATTGCTCACTAGGACCAGAACGATAAATAGATTGGTCAATTGATGCTAGACCTATAGAATATTAATTCTTACACCCATGGTGTCATGTTTCATCTTTACATTAGGTTGGTTGGTAATGCTGCCTTTCACAATTATGTGGGCTGAGCAGTTCATCCTTATTTAATGAGGTTATGGTTCATAAGGGAATGCTCATGTTATTAAGAAAACCCTGTTTTCCTGCTACCTCAGCACAGTTTATTTTTTCCTGATTAGTTCCTGCTATATATCTGAGCAGTAGTGCTGAGCAATTATCAATAATGTCAGTTCAATTGTTTGAATTCCATTTTTATATGTTGGCTCAATGCACCGTTTCTCTAGAGAGAAATCATATCCAGCATGAATTGTGGGATGTTGCAGAAAGGTGTAGGTTCAACAGACCAATATTCATCATAGTAAAGCAATAAGAAAAAATGTCAATAATTACTATGATCAGAATCCATTGCGCCTACAGCTGCCTGATCTCATTGGTTCAAGCCTGTGGGGCTGGCAGAGAGGAGAGGAAGGGAAGGACAGAAGCTCACAGAACGCATCGCGAACAAGAGAGCAGTTTCTTGGGTTTCTCTACCCAACCGAGAGTACATACTGTATAATTGTTTGATAGTTGTTATTCAGCAGTCTTAAAAGTATGCCTTATCTATGGAAATTGTGATTTTGAAAGGCAAAAGGCAGTTACCCAGCTAAACTACAACCATAAAGGATGATTCTGGGTGCAGAGATATACATAACTGGCTGGCTGCTACTGCCTGAACAGAGATTGTGATGATGACGTGGAATTTAATAAGTCATCAAATAAATAAATCACCAAAATATTTTATTTAAGTAAAATAATGTGAATTAATTATACTTAGAGCCTAATAAGTGATAGTAATGGGCAGTCATTAACATAGATTGTTTTATTCTGTGATGTTACAGCATTTAACCCCCCATTCAATTCTATAGTATAGAGTTCTGTAGTTGCCATGGTGCCCTAATAGCAGCCTAAGCACAGAGCTCTAAGGGTGCACATGTTTAGTCATTTTTGTAGGTGTTTTTAATTGTTGATTTTTAATAAGATCTTTTGTTTTTGCGAACATTGCGTGTTCATTGCTTAAACATGTATCTAGTGTTTTGAGCCACAGATTTGCAGACAGGTTAACACATTTTGGCTTGGCTAACTAGCTAGCTAACTGGCTAATATTTGTGCATCTGGACAAAGTACCAGCTTTTTTGTTTCACCTGGTTGCCAATTACTGAGAATATCATTTGAGGAGTCACCTGAAGCGTTATTATTATTATTGTGTATTTATTGTAATAAAAAATTGAAAACTGTGATTATTTGTCAAAAATAAATAAATAAAAGGAACCGACTTCAAAAAGCAGCACTACTGAGCAGATGGTTTGAGCTACAGCTCTCTCTCTCTCCTCAGACAATCTCCCAGTGCCCTTCGAGTTTACATCTCAGCTGTCCCCCCTAAAAGACCTTCACAAATTCAGCTCATCGCAGGTTTAAACTGTCACAAAATGGGGGCTGGTGCCTGTCACTCATGCACACACACTATCACACAACACACACCCACACTGTCACCCTCTCATACACACACTATCACACAACACACACCCATATTCTCACCCTCTCATACACACAACACACACCCGTACTGTCACCCTCTCATACACACAACACACACCCTTACTGTCACCCTCTCATACACACAGCACACACCCATACTGTCACCCTCTCATACACACAGCACACACCCATACTGTCACCCTCTCATACACACAACACACACCCTTACTGTCACCCTCTCATACACACAACACACACCCTTACTGTCACCCTCTCATACACACAACACACACCCGTACTGTCACCCTCTCATACACACACCCTTACTGTCACCCTCTCATACACACAGCACACACCCGTACTGTCACCCTCTCATACACACAACACACACCCGTACTGTCACCCATCAGCCAGTGTAAGAAAATAGAGCCAAACAGTACAGTAAGCAGATTGTTCTTCTAGCAGACTGAGGCACAGTAAGGTTGGAGAGTGACAGGTGTGCTATGTTTAGATGTGGATCAATACGGCAGGGCGATGTGGCATTGACAGGATAACTGTTAGAAACGAAGGCCTAGCTGAGCAGCCCAATGTGAAGGAACAGACACAGCGGTGGGGGAACGTTTTCCCCTTTGAATGTGTTAGAAATAGTGAAGTGTATTCCCCAGACTATCCCCCTACCCCATATTTCTCAAGACATTATCTCACTAGAACACTAGTGGGGATCGAGGTGCTATGATATTTAACTGTCAGAATGATTTTTCTTCTGCCTCTTCTGGCCCTGAGATGGTAGGTCACATGGTCAAGGAAAAGTTTTGGGAATACATTTTGGAACATGAAGGGTAACCGAATAGTTTATTGAACCAAGTGATTCTATTACACAGCTTAGTTCACTTAGACTTGTTTCATAGGGATCACTCAGCAATGTGCAGGTGCATGCTTTGGAACTGCAAGGGTACATAGGCAGTGGGATCCTATCTGATGACAGAGCCAGTAGTCTGACAGAGCGCAGAATGGCCACTGCTGATGCTAAAGTAGGGCTATCAGAGATTCACTGAGGTTCTATCCTCTCTCCATCCGTGACAGGCAGAACACCACGGACTGCTGCATTGACCCATCACCCACACAGACAGGACAATCAGGCTGCTAAGAGGACCTAGAGGAAATATGGCAGCCATTTTAGGATGCACAAAAGAGAGAGGCTCTGGGTAGAAGTCTCTCGTCTACCAACGTTACCTCTATGTCAAATGCTGAGTAAACATTACAATCTAGACATTTTCATCAAAATATATGTCTCTATTAGCCACACAATGTGATAAATCACACACTGATGCATGTTTTGTTTGAGCAACCCAGTGACGATCATGAATTGAATCATCTTCAATTAAACAAACCAACTTCAGAGCTCATAATGGGCCGAGGGGGCCTGTTTTCTGTCTCTCTGATCTAGTTTTCCTTCCGAAGACTTTCCAGAGATATGATGGCCCCTAGTTAATTTATAATCTGAGACACTAGGGCTCAGTGTGTATCCTCGTATAACTAGGACCCATCAGCTTTTTTGTAGCCAGAGTGCATAGTCAGGAAAATAACCTTGACCAAACTGGCCCGCGTCTGCATCCACGTTCTCCATCGTGCGCTTGTTGATGTTGTCTATCCCCACCAGACATATCATGACACGCAGGTTAAAATATCAAAAAGAACTCTGAACCAACTAAACTCAGCAAAAAAAGAAACATCCTCTCACTGTCAACTGCTTTTATTTTCAGCAAACTTAACATATTTTCAGCAAACTTAACATGTGTAAATATTTGTATGAACAAAACAAGATTCAACAACTAAGACATAAACTCAACAAGTTGCACAGACATGTGACTAACAGAAATTAAATAATGTGTCCATGAACAAAGGGGGGTCAAAATCAAAAGTAACAGTCAGTATCTGGTGTGGCCACCAGCTGCATTAAGTACTGCAGTGCATCTCCTCCTCATGGACAGCACCAGATTTGCCAGTTCTTGTTGTGAGATGTTACCCCACTCTTCTACCAAGGCACCTGCATGTTCCCGGACATTTCTGGGGGGAATGGCCCTAGCCCTCACCCTCCGATCCAACAGGTCCCAGATGTGCTCAATGGGATTGAGATCCGGGCTCTTCGCTGGCCATGGCAGAACACTGACATCCCTGTCTTGTAGGAAATCATGCACAGAACGAGCAGTATGGCTGGTGGCATTGTCATGCTGGAGGGTCATGTCAGGATGAGCCTGCAGGAAGGGTACCAAATGAGGGAGGAGGATGTCTTCTCTGTAACGCACATCGTTGACATTGCCGCAACAAGCTCAGTCCGATGATGCTGACCGATGATGCTGTGACACACCGCCCCCAGACCATGACGGACCCTCCACCTCCAAATCGATCCCACCCATAGTACAGGCCTCAGTGTAACGCTCATTCCTTTGATGATAAACGCGAATCTGACCATCACCCCTGGTGAGAAAAAAACGCGGCTCTTCAGTGAAGAGCACTTTTTGCCAGTCCTGTCTTGTCCAGCGACGGTGGGTTTGTGCCCATAGGCGATGTTGTTGCCGGTGATGTCTGGTGAGGACCTGCCTTACAACAGGCCTACAAGCCCTCAGTCCAGCCTCTCTCAGCCTATTGTGGACAGTCTGAGCACTGATGGAGGGATTGTGCATTCCTGGTGTAACTCGGGCAGTTGTTGTTGCCATCTTGTACCTGTCCCGCAGGTGTGATGTTCGAATGTACCAATACTGTGCAGGTGTTGTTACACGTGGTCTGCCACTGCGAGGACGATCAGCTGTCCGTCCTGTCTCCCTGTGGCGCTGTCTTAGGTATCTCACAGTACGGACATTGCAATTTATTGCCCTGGCCATATCTGCAGTCCTCATGCCTCCTTGCAGCATGCCTAAGGCACGTTCACGCAGATGAGCAGGGACCCTGGGCATTTTTCTTTTGGTGTTTTTCAGAGTCAGTAGAAAGGCCTCTTTAGTGTCCTAAAGTTTCATGACTATGACCTTAATGCAACTTTTCAGGGAAGTCAGGAACCAATACACGCAGTCAGTCAGGAAAGCAAAGGCTAGCTTTTTCAAACAGAAATTTGCATCCTGTAGCTCTAACTCCAAAATGTTTTGGGAGACTGTAAAGTCCATGGAGAATAAGAGCACCTCCTCCCAGTTGCCCACTGCACAGAGGCTAGAAAACACTGTCAACACCGATAAATCCACAATAATCGAGAATTTCAATAAGCATTTCTCTATGGCTGGCCATGCTTTCCTCCTGGCTACCCCATCCCCGGCCAACAGCTCCGCACCCCCCGCACCTACTTGCCCAAGCCTCCCTAGCTTCTCCTTCACCCAAATCCAGATAGCAGATGTTCTGAAAGAGCTGCAAAACCTGTACCTGTACAAATCAGCAGGGCTAGACAATCTGGACCCTCTCTTTCTAAATGTATCCGCCACCATTGTTGCAACCCCTATTACCAGTCTGTTCAACCTCTCTTTCGTATCGTTCGAGATCCCTAAACATTGGAAAGCTGCCGCAATCATCCCCCTCTTCAAAGGGGGTGACACTCTAGACCTAAACGGTTACATATCTATATCCATCCTGTCCTGCCTTTCTAAAGTCCTCGAAAGCCAAGTTAATAAACAGATCACTGACCATTTCGAAATCCACCGTACCTTCTCCGCTGTGCTATCCGGTTTCCGAGCTGGTCACGGGTGCACCTCAACCACGCTCAAGGTACTAAACGATATCATAACCGCCATCGATAAAAGACAGTACTGTTCAGCCGTCTTCACTGACCTGGCCAAGGCTTTTGACTCTTGTCAATCACCGTATTCTTATCAGCAGACTCAACAGCCTTGGTTTCTCTAATGACTGCATCGCCTGGTTCACCAACTACCAGAACTCTGTTAGTCTCCATGGGGGTACCACAGGGTTCAATTCTCGGTGCCGACTCTTTTCTCTGTATATGTCAACGATGCCGCTCTTGCTGCGGGTGATTCCCTGATCCACCTCTACGCAGACGACACCATTCTGTATACATCTGGCCCTTCTTTGGACACTGTGTTAACAAACCTCCAAACGAACTTCAATGCCATACAACACTCCTTCCGTGGCCTCCAACTGCTTTTTAATGCTAGTAACACTAAATGCATGTTTTTCCACCAATCGCTGCCCGCCTGCCCACCCGACTAGCATCACTACTATGGAAGGTTCTGACTTAGAATATGTGGACAACTACAAATACCTAGGTGTCTGGCTAGCCTGTAAACGCTCCTTCCAGACTCATACAGTATTAAACATCTCCAATCCAAAATTAAATCAAGAATCGGCTTCCTATTTCACAACAAAGCCTCCCCCACTCATGCCGCTAAAGATACCCTTGTAAAACTGACTATCCTTCCGATCCTTGACTTTGGCGATGTCATTTACAAAATAGCCTCCAACACCCTACTCAGCAAACTGGATGCAGTCTATCACAGTGCCATCCGTTTTGTCACCAAAGCCCCAAATACCACCCACCACTGCGACCTGTATGCTCTCATCGGCTGGCCCTCGCTACATATTCGTAGCCAGACCCATTGGCTACAGGTCATCAATAAGTCTTTGCTAGGTAAAGCTCCGCCTTATCTTAGCTCACTGGTCACGATAACAACACCCACCCGTAGCACGTGCTCCAGCAAGTATATCTCACTGTTCATCCCCAAAGCCAACACCTCCTTTGGCTGCCTTTCATTTCAGTTCTCTGCTGCCAATGACTGGAACGAATTGCAAAAATCGCTGAAGTTGGAGACTTATATCTCCCTCACTAACTTTAAACATCAGCTATCTGAGAAGCTAACCAATTGCTGTAGCTGTACAAAGCCCATCTGTAAATAGACCATCCAATCTACCTACCTCATCCCCATATTGTTTTTATTAACTTTTTTGCTCTTTTGCACACCAGTATATCTACTTGCACATCATCATCTGCACATCTATCACTCCAGTGTTAATTTGCTAAATTGTAATTACTTCGCTACTATGGCCTATTTATTGCCTTACCTCCTCCCTCCATTTGCACACACGGTATATAGGCTTTTTTTCTATTGTGTTATTGACTGTACATTTGTTTATTCCATGTGTAACTCTGTGTTGTTGTTTGTGTCGCACTGCTTTGCTTTATCTTGGCCAGGTCACAGTTGTAAATGAGAACTTGTTCTCAACTAGCCTACCTGAGTTTATATTCATTTGGGGACAGGTCGAAACACACATGAACCATTCATGGACATTTAGCTAGCTTACCTGAAATGCATTTGGTCCTTTTTTTTGTTGCCATGTTGAGTCATACAAAATCATGGATTCTCTATTCCGACAATTAATCTACATATAAAAGGGGAAACCTATATAGTTAGTTGTCCCCCACTGATTGGTCCAAGGCAGGAGCTATAGTAATTAACTGAACTTTGTGAGTCACACGAGAGAGGAAGACAGGATGCGAGAGGGATAACTGGGCCAAAACGATGTCTTCTCCAGCAGGTGCTTCCTTCAGGTGCCGACGACTACATGTTTACTGTTGCCTTATTTAAGTTTGTTTTCTTTGATTAATGAATCTCTCCTTGTTCATCTTTCAATCACCCACGTAGGTTAGTATGCTTGTGAAAACCAATGGGTAGATGGGAGAGGCAGTGAGTCTGGCATCTCAAATAGAACCAACTTCCATATTGGCGCTAAGCTACGCAGACCCCCATTGACACCTGAGAGCAGTTTGGATGAAATGATTAAATAACATGTATGTGTACACGCCGGTCTGGTCAAGGTGTATCGTCAGTCTTTTTTCTACCTGGGGATTGTTCTCTCAGTAAAAATTGACCAAGAATCTCTCTTCTCCAGCCGCCATCGAGTCCCTCTGTAATTCACACACCAGCTGTGTGAGAGCAGGGGACACAATGTCCCCCCGACTCGCAAGTGCGCAAGTTCCCCCAATCACAAATCTTGTAGTAGTTTTTCTATCGCACTGCTTTCTTTTCTTCTCCCTCCCTTTCTCTTGTAATTTTACCCCTGGCTTTTTCTCCTTCTCTCACTGTCCTGGTTAAATTAGGATTTTAGTGTCTTGTTGCTCTCTCCCTCACCACACTACTGGCCGTGGGATTATTGTTATAAACACGGGGCTGCTGCTGAAGCTCGTTTTTTGGGGGGATGGCGTGGCAAGGCCCCGGCCAAACATGGTCAACTCGACCTGGCTTCAAATGTACTATATCACAGGAAGTTAAAATCTGAATATGCAGGGGTTAGCATGTCTGTGTTGTGTCTATTTATTCATTCGTCAATACACTTTGGACTGGGCCTCCTCTCTTCTCCTCTCCTCACTTGCACTCATCCTGACGCCTTGTGTCCTCGGCGGAGACATGAGAGAGACAGAAATAACCCAGTGTCCCATGAATAAAAGAGGCTCAGGCTTTGCTCTCATAATTAATGTGTACGCTTTGACCGCGGAACAGAGTGAATCTGTACATCACAGGAGGCCCTCTCTTTCTTTCCCCCTCTCATTTTATAATTCTCTCTTCTTCACTCCATCCCTTTCTTCTGTCTCTCCCTGTCTTTGGTGTTAATGCCTGCATCGTCAGTGCTTCCAGTGTTTTCCACAGGCACATGGAGTAGCCAGCCAAACAGAAAAAGTTGCCAGCCAGGCTCCCCCGGGCTGGGGGGTGGTAAGATTTGTTTTGCCAAATGTACTCTATTTCGGTGGCCTCTGGTACATTTTAATGCTAGATTGCATTTTCACCCAGCAACTATCAGGAAATAACACTGATTCATTTTTTTCACACTTTTACAGTGTTAGTTTCAATATGACATAAAATGCAGGAAAAACTGAATTCAAATTCCACAGGGCCTTTAAGGTGTCCTGCTGACTTCCATGGGCTTCAAGCTTCCTTTTAAGAGGCATTTTCTCAGCTATCTCCACTACAGGTATGATTGAAGAATGAAGCAGGTGTTAATCATGGGCTTTGCTACACAGAAAACAGCAGTTGACTAGTCCATTATCAACACTTTGATTAAATCAGTAGACCATATAAGTATCATTAGCTATTAAAACAATT
Organism: Salmo trutta; assembly: GCF_901001165.1. Classification (NCBI taxonomy): domain Eukaryota; kingdom Metazoa; phylum Chordata; class Actinopteri; order Salmoniformes; family Salmonidae; genus Salmo; species Salmo trutta. Next base: position 10,527,828 of record NC_042964.1, read on the forward strand.
CAATCTGTTTTCTTTTATCATATTTTGGACCAGAGTGAGGCAATCTCTCCACTAGCCTACATATTGTTCCTGCTGTGAGGAGGATTAACTGCATCCTTCCTGCGGTGAGGAGGATTAACTTCATCGAATGATTTCATCATTTATCTGCAGATAATTGCCAAAACCCTACAAGTATGCAAATTAGGGAGTCAAATAAATAGCTCTCTTACAAATGTGATTCGGTAGGATACTGACGAATCACTCACTTTAACATCACTGTCTGGCAAGTCCTTATGGACTTTGTGTCGGAAATACAAAGGAGATCTTTAGTTTACTTGTCCAGATGAGATACCATGGACATATAACTATGTTGTATGATTTATGAATGGGAAGGCTATATGAGATCGACTTTATTCAGTCAGTTCCACACCTTTTATAAACTAGTCAAGCTTGCTGCTCGTCAATCAAAGCACAGTAAATAGCCTATGGCCCACAACGCCGTGGCTGCATAATTTATAAAACACGCCAGGGTCCTCACTGGCCCGGTTGGGACAGTTGGCCAAAAATCCAAGCCACCAGAACAGATTTTCTACTGGCCTGGACATTGTAGTTCTTAAATGCATTAGGGTCATGCAGGGCCTATAGTTTGGCATGACTTTTCTCTATATTCAGCTATTATAGGCTACATTTGGTTATTATATGTATTCAAAAGCTGTGTAATATAATTTTGCAATTCATGTCATTACTCTATTCTGTAGAACTGCATTGTCATTTCTGTTTCCAAAGTATGCCATTTTGAGATGATTTGAAAATAGGATGTTGCCCCTTTAAGACAAACGTTCCAAAAGAGATAATGGACATGGCTACATTAGGCTAGCCAAAACCAATGCTAGGTGTCTTTTTGTAGCTTTTCTTTGCATACTATCAACAGTAGCCAGCATATTGCTAGTATGTTCACTATTGAAGTTTTACTTTTGTAAATCACTTTCCCTAAAATAAATAAACTCAGCGAGTAGATTGATGGGCTCTTCTTTTTGCTGTGGTCAGCTAGCGTGTGCTGTGTGAAGCCATCAACTCATGTACTGCTCGAGAAGTTGTGACTCGCGGGAGCGTGGTGGTGCTTGAATGAATAACCAATCATATTGCTCAAATACAAATAGCATGACATTTACGCGTGTAGTCTTCAATGGTTTTCAATGGTAGACTGTGACAGAGCAGGTAAATCTTGAACGGGAATGCAAAAATGTGCTGAAAAGTTACTGGCCCTGTCGGGACTGAAGAGATCCGCTGGCCGAACACGTTTTTACCAACCCCGACGGGCCATCGTTAATGTCAGACCCTGCATTCAAAAGAAAATAATAGGCAAAGTGGAATTCGACTCATTGTTACCACATTATGTGGGGTGTGCAAATTCATGCCCTCTCCCTCCATGTAGAAATTCAACTGCAACCACAGCACGTACAACACACACCCAGAAGAAGATGCATATCCAGTCGAATTCCACTTTGCCTATTCTTTTCTTCTGAATACAGGGGAGAGGTTGCGTCAGACTTTTTTCTGACTAGCAAATTGAAAAGTAGCCAGGTTAAATTAAGTGGAGAAAGTACCTGGCTGAAAATGACCCTGTAATCGTCTGTAACGCCGACAGCCGGCGCTAGTGGAAAACACTGTGCTTGTCTTGTCGTCATCGTCGCCTGGCTACTGTACCTGCCTTTAATCTTTTGCTCTTCTTCTCTGGTAGCTGTGAGGTGAGGCCTAGGGGCGGGCTCCTATTCTTCTATTCTCCCACGAATCATTGTCTTTCACATGACCTCTGGAACAAATAACTTAATACTGAGGAGAGCGTGGCCTAGCTACTGCAGCCCGTTTGTCTGTTTGGTATAGTATAGTTCCTAGTAGGTGTTTTTATGGACTTACACTGTATGTAGGAAAGGAATGGGTTGTTAACAGCCCCATAAATAATGAATCAATCAGTGTCAGTGGTACAGTAAAAATCAACTGAGGTCTCTGCCTTCCTTTAATCCCATTGGAAATCCAACATTTCATTCCAATATTTGCTTTTTTTAGCTTACCATAAAACATACTTTGAGGGCGATATAAGCAGTATCCCAGACTTTATGAAGGAATCACATGGCTGTCACAGTTGAGCGGGCACACATTCAACCTTACCATTGTCCCCTTGTCATTAATATACACATATACAAATCACAAGGCCTGTATTATGACTCGCTGGGCACACTTCAATCGCGCTCTCTGCTAATCCCCTCAGACAGGCTGGGGTTGCCGCCTTCAAAGCCCGTCCAAGCTACCACCCTTACCCCAAGCCGCTTTATCAACAGAACACAAAGAGATCAGGAGAAGCTAAGTGGAAGACAGGGTGAAAGAAGTAGTGGACTAGACGTTAGAGCTAGAAGAACCCTAGAGAGGAACAGGAAAAGGAAAGGGGATGGGCTGCTGAAGGATGTTCTACGGCGATTGCGGTGTAGATTGCAGTGAACTTGGGGCGCTTGTATGTGGAAAAGAGACGTTTAAGTGTCAGTTCTTCTTCCGATATTATTCTTGGAGTACTTAATGGTTTCTCCGCCCTGCTTAGCAGGGGTGTCGTGTCTTTGGCATCATTAAAAATGAAGACATATTTATCAAATAACTCTCTGTAATTATTATTATTATGCGATTAACCTGATTAATCATGTAACTGTAATTAACTAGGAAGTCGGGGCACCAAGGAAAATATTCAGATTACAAAGTTATAATTTTCCTAATATAACTTTCAGATATTTTAATATCTGATCAATTAGTCTTCGAATTAATGAATTATTATTTACCTCATGCCAGTCTCATTCCAAACGTCGTAAATTGTTGGTTATCTGCATGAACCCAGTCTTCACTCTGAGTCATCCATACATCAATTGTCGTAAAATCATTTATTTACTAACTAAGTAATTCACAGAAATGCATAACAAACAGTAGATATCGTTACAAAGAAATGATAGAGGAATGTGCCCTAGTGGGCTAAACCGGCATGGTGGCTTGTTAGACAAAAGGGCAGTGGGGTCAGCTGAGAAGACACTACAGAGTTGATAATTATAACAATTGAAATACTAATCCTTTGCACATGAACGCTCACTCATTCGGGAACAATTGCAATCAATATATACATTTACGCTCAGTGTGTCGTCGGGATCTCTGTTGAAAAGTTAGTTTCTGTTGGAGAGTTTGTCCTTTCTCTCTGTCGTGGTTAGAATGGGTAGTTCAGAGTGACATTCATTCATGTCGTTATAGAATAGATGTTTTCGGCGGTTGTCGGTCTTCGCGTTCAATGATACCGAATTCCTAGCTGCAGACTAGTAATTCATATCAAAGACTTGTTCTTATTCTGTCGGTATCGATAGTCTAAGAGTTTAACCACGTGGTATGGTTAAAAGTTCATCAGAGGTAAGCTCGGTCTGTGGATAGAAAACCTAGGTGGGGGGTTTTATTCGGAAGAGCAGAAAAGGGCCTGTCCCATGACGCCAGACCATAACTGTGCTCATGGGCGGTCCTCTGATTTAGTTAAGACTCCAAAGGGAATTGGGGTTTCCTTCATTAAACAGTCCAAAATCACATTACACAATTTCACAAACAGTTCCATCCTTATTCATTCATTTTATACAACCATTTAGATGTAAGTCTCATAGCTGAGGCTATTGTATAAACATGATTATGGTAATGTGGCCGTATTGTCTCTCATGAGTTTCACAAAATTGTACCAAACGAAGCAGTTCATAGCTGGATTCTTCACTGATCTTTTATACCTTCTCCAGAACCTGAATGTCGTTCGGTTCTCCAGTTCTGTGAGGTGGAAGAACTCCTTTGTTCTCTCTATACTGGGGCCATGAGGAGAGGGTCTCTTCGTAGGAATTTACAACCACTCTTACAGAGCCTGGTGTCAGAAGTATAGAGGTCGAGGGATGGTGCTCGCAGTGTCCAAAGAGGGCAACGTCATGACAGGGGCTAGCCCCCGGAGAAATAAGAAATAAGAAATAAGACGGAACTAGGACAGCCGTAAAAATGAATTACGCTCTGGTGTGAAGGTTTGGAGTTGGAACCCCGTTACACTCCTCGATGTGGATGTCAATGTACCATAGTGTTGTACTGCACCCCAGCACCTTTTGCCTTTCCTCCCCGACCACCATTCATTCAGACCAAGGTAGTGCACCTCATAGTGTTGACTGCTGTCCCAGAGCCATCACCAATAGCTCTCCCTATAGTGGAGATCCCCATTCATCCATTCCCGTCAGCACCTCAAACCCAAAGAATACCGCTCAACCTCTCGACCCTGCTGTAGTTACTCACAGAACTGATAGCTTAGCTGTCTCCATTTCCTGTCCTGTGGGACTCTCTCCTTTCCTCCCACCCTCCCTTCCGCCATCCCTTTCTCCCTCCTACATTAGGACGAGTGCTGTTGTTTTTTTTATTGACGGTGTTTCGCTTGCCCCCTTTTGTGCTGAGGCAGTGCGCCTCTCCCCGCTATCTCTCCCGGGCCTTTAAATAATGAATAGCTGGATGTGGGCATTTTTATCTGTCAGGTGTCTGTCCCTGGCTGCCAGGGCCATAGTTGTGCCTGGCTGCAGGCTAGATTCACCCGCCCCAGGGCAGAGACTGGGCGGCCAGGTCTGGAGCCTCCCTAAACCCCAACCCACTCCGGGGAAGAGAGGGTATAACCTGCTGGGGAGAGCTGTGGCTCGCTGCTGTGTGTACTGCACAGTATGTGTCGCAAGCCATAGTGTTATGTATGATTAGGGGTGTGTGTTTGTAGGTGTGCATGTGTCTTAGTTTGTGCATTGGCACCTGTCTGTGTTTGTGTGTGTCCTTGTGGGTTTGTCAGCCTGAGCATATTTGCACCAGCACACAGCTTCTAAAGAGCCTTTGCTGTTATCCTCACATGGTCCTAGCGGCAATGTTTGCTCTCTGCTGTTTTCCCACTGTGGCCAAAAACTGCGTAATGAATTCCTTAGCATCCGTTCACATATCCAGCCCACCGTAACCAAGTCCCGGTGTCATTTCCTCTGGATATGTTCTCATTCCGTTCTCTACACTCTAACCCCTTTAGATATAATCGTCAAGCTATTATTTTCAATTATTATCCTTATACTGTGGCGTCAGGCCTTTTGTAGTGCCTCGCACAGCTGTTGACAATGGGTTAAGTATTTGCTGTATCGCTGTAGCTGCACAGTACTGGTAAAGAAGTCATCATTTAATACAGTATGTTTTGTATCTTGCTTGGTTTTCATTGTGAAAACACGAAACATAGCATTTCAGAAAAAAACGAAAAGTTACATGTGATACAACTAAGGTAAACCCAGTAAGCTGCGAGGCAGAGTCGATAATATATCCTGGCATGACCTATAGAATGCAGTTTGATCGAACACGCTGCTCCAGATCCCTTTCTGTTTACATTTCCCTGAAGAAAAGCTATGGATTTTCTTTACCTTCAGAACTGGTAGGGGTGGGCATCATGTGGTATGCCTACTGGGAGGAGTCCAAGCCTCAGAGGTTTTCTCACATGGTTAAACCCTATCCTCTTCAATACGGAGATCAGATATGAAAATGTCAAGGCACAGAGAGACCTATAGTATCGACACAGAGCTTAAGCTAATCTCAGTCCCCAGCTGTTCAGAAGCTCCCTCTCCGGGCGTCTTCATCTTGGATCTGTAGGATTTCATATGGAAGGAGGCCCCATGTTGTGCAGGTAGTCAATTCCTGATGTAGGCAACGGTGGCGCTTAGCGCTAGGCCAGCTGCATCGCCTAACTGCCCCCCGCAATGACAGACAATCTCACAATCCCCAACTGCACCTCCCAGTAAGGCCCTGATCCGTGGGCAGCTGGCCAGTACACAGCCTTGGCCCTACACACAGAAACCTCCTTCATTAGCCAAGACATTTAGCTGCTAGCATCGACTAGTCTACGCTCCTCCCCACACATCTGCCATTTAGCCTGCGCGGGAACGCTAACTGCAAACTAGCGCTGAACCACTGCCAGTCGACTTGGGGCGTGGGAGCAGTAATCTGATTGCAGCGGCCCTTACAATCAGTCAGAGTGTGTGTTTATTGGCTTGTCTGAATATCAGAAGGCGAGGGTTTCACAGTAGGCCGTTTGTTTATAGTACAACTTGTCTTTGTGCACAGACAGGCTGTGCTCTCTATTAACCCTTTTAAGCCGGATAGAATTGACCGTGGGCAATTCAGCAGGGACCTATAGATTACCGATATTGGCATTTTAGTCAGATGCTTTGCTGTTTCCTTTTGATTCTAAGAAACACAATAAGAACACAGCATTGATTGAGCCATAATGTTTGCAGGGAAGAAGAAGGGAAGCCAATGTCTTGCTGTTTACAATTCCCTTCATCGTCTTCTTTCTTTTCGCACACTCCTTTACTTGCGCACCTTTTCTCTGGCTTTCACTCTCTTTCTTCTCTCTCTCTTCTGTCTCTCTCTTCTGTCTCTGTCTCTGTCTCTCTTTCTGTCTCTGTCTCTCACTCTCTCTCTCTTCTGTCTCTCTCTTTCTCTCTCTTCTGTCTCTCTCTCCTGTCTCCCTCTCTCTCGCTCTCTTCTGTCTCTCTTTCTTACTCTTCTGTCTCTCTCTTCTGTCTCTTTCTTCTGTTGCTCTCTTCTGTCTGTCTGTCTGTCTGTCTGTCTGTCTGTCTGTCTGTCTGTCTGTCTGTCTGTCTGTCTGTCTGTCTGTCTGTCTGTCTGTCTGTCTGTCTGTCTGTCTGTCTGTCTCTCTCTCTCTCTCTCTCTCTCTCTCTCTCTCTCTCTCCTGTCTGTCTCTCTCTCTTCTGTCTCTCTCTCTCCTCTGTCTCTGTCTCTCTCTCTCTTCTGTCTCTGTCTCTCTCTCTCTCTCTCTCTCTCTCTCTCTCTCTCTCTTCTGACTCTCTCTCTCTCTTCTGTCTCTCTCTTCTGTCTCTCTCTCTTCTCTCTCTTCTGTCTGTCTCTCTCTCTTCTGCCTCTCTCTTCTGTCTCTTCTGCCTCTCTCTTCTGTCTCTCCCTCTCTCTTCTGTCTCTCCCTCTCTCTTCTGTCTCTCTCTCTTCTGTCTCTCTCTCTTCTCTCTCTTCTGTCTCTTCTTTTGCTTCTGTCTCTTCTGTCGCTATGTCTCTCTCTCTCTGTCTCTCTCCATTTCCTGTCTCACTCTTGTCTGTAAGAAACTGTCATTTTAAAAGCTTACAGCCCAGAGGAAGACTAGAGAGAGGCAGATAGAGAGGGGCAGAGAGAGAGGTGGGGGGCAGAAAGAGAGAGGCAGAGAGAGAAGGGGGAGGCAGAGAGAGAGAGAGGGGCGAAACTGAATGCAGTCCAAAGTAACAGTCTAAAGTATAATTCCAATTCCATAACTTGAAGATTGTTGAAATTCTAATTTAATTGAAAACCAATTCACTTTATTGGTGAATTCAATAATTGAATTGGAATTTCAAATTAAAATGGAATTGACCAATACTGTGATATCCTTAGTTCATTGCAAAAATGTGTGTGTTTGTGAATGGTTTTCACTGACAAGGCCTTCACTGCAAGACAATGATTTTTAGTGTTGAATGTCTGCAATTTGTTGAATTACAGCCTGAATTTACAATGGATTACATTGAGATGTTTTGGTCACTGTTCTACGCACAATTGCCCATAATGTCAAAGTGGATTAATATTTTTCGAAACATGTACAAATGAATAAGCTGAAATTTCTTGAGTCAAAAAGTATTCATGACAATTTATGACAAGCCTAAATAAAACAATTCTTAACAAGTCTCCTAATAAGTTGCATGGACTCACTCTGTGGTTAACCTGATTTTTGAATGACAACCTCATCTCTGTACCACACATATACAATTATCACTAAGGTCCCTCAGTCAAGCAGTGAATTTAAAAAAAAACACAGATTCAACCACAAAGACCAGGGAGGTTTTCCAGTGCCTCGCAAAGAGCAGACATTCAATATCCCATTGAGCATTGTGAATTTATTAATCACACTTTGGATGGTGTATCAATACACCCAGTCACTACAAATATTTGTTATTTTATTGAACCTTTAATTAACTAGGCAAGTAAGTTAAGAACAAATTCTTATTTTACAATAAAAACAATTTTAATATATTTTTTATTTCACCTTTATTTAACCAGGTAGGCTAGTTGAGAACAAGTTCTCATTCACAACTGCGACCTGGCCAAGATAAAGCAAAGCAGTGCGACAAAAACAACCATGGGATAAACAAACGTACAGTCAATAACACAATAGAAACATCTGTATACAGTGTGTGCAAATGAAGTAAGGAGGTATGGCAATAAATAGGCCATAGTGGCAAAGTAATTACAATATAGCAATTAAGACTGGAGTGATAGATGTGCAGATGAAGATGTGCAAGTAGAAATACTGGTGTGCAAAAGAGCAGAAAAAAACAAAACAAATATGGGGATGAGGTAGGTAGTTGGTTGGATGGGCTATTTATAGATGTGCTATGTACAGCTGCAGCGATCGGTAAGCTGCTCTGACAGCTGATGCTTAAAGTTAGTGAGGGAGATATAAATCTCCAACTAGAGCGATTTTTGCAATTCGTTCCAGTCATTGGCAGCAGAGAACTGGAAGGAAAGGCGGCCAAAGCAGGTGTTGGCTTTGCGGATGACCAGTGAAATATACCTGCTGGAGCGCGTGCTACGGGTGGGTGTTGCTATGGTGACCAGTGAGCTGAGAGAAGGCGGAGCTTTACCAAGCAAAGACTTATAGATGACCTGGAGCCAGTGGGTTTGGCGACGAATATATAGCAAGGACCAGCCAACGAGAGCATAGAGGTGGCAGTGGTGGGTAGTATATGGGGCTTTGATGACAAAACGGATGGCACTGTGATACACTGCATCCAATTTGCTGAGTAGAGTGTTGGAGGCTATTTTGTAAATGACATCGCCGAAGTCAAGGATCAGTAGGATAGTCAGTTTTACGAGGGTATGTTTGGCAGCATGAGTGAAGGAGGCTTTGTTGCGAAATAGGAAGCCGATTCTAGATTTAATTTTGGATTGAAGATGCTTAATGTGAGTGGAAGGAGAGTTTATGGTCTAGCCAGACATGTAGGTATTTATAGTCGTCCACATATTCTAAGTCAGAACCGTCCAGAGTAGTGATGCTAGTCGAGTGGGCGGGTGTGGGCAGCGATTGGCTGAAGAGCATGCATTTGGTTTTACTAGTATTTAAGAGCAGTTGGAGGCCACAGAATGACTGTTGTATGGCATTGAAGCTCGTTTGGATGCTACGGTCCCACCTGGCCAACATCCGGTGAAATTGCAGAGCGCGAAATTCAAACTACAGAATTATAAATGTTTAACTTTCATAAAATCACAAGTGTAATACATCAAAATAAAGCTTAACTTCTTGTTAATCCAGCCGCTGTGTCAGATTTCAAAAAGGTTTTACGGTGAAAGCACACCATGCGATTATCTGAGGACAGCGCCCCGCACACAAAAGCATGAAAAACATATTTCAACCAGGCAGGTGCGCCACGAAAGTCAGAAATAGCGATATAATAAATGTCTTACCTTTGATGATCTTCTTCTGTTGGCACTCCAAAAGGTCCCAGATACATCACAAATGGTCCTTTTAGTCGATAATGTCCTTCTTTATATCCATAAAAACTCAGTTTAGCTGGCGTGCTTCAGTCAATAATCCACCCAGTTTCCCTCCATCAAAATGCATAGAAAATGAATCCCAAACATTACTAATAAACTTTTACAAACAAGTCAAACAACGTTTATAATCAAACCTTAGGTACCCTAATACGTAAATGAATGATAAAATATAAGACAGAGAATCATTATTGTCTTTAGCAGAGAAAAATACCACGTGCTTGGAAAAACTACAGCCAAAATGGGAGCCACCTAGACAAACTTCAATTTCTTGCTCATTTTTCCAAAAACCAGCAAAAACTCTTCTAAAGACTGTTGACATCTAGTGGAAGCCCTAGGAACTACAATCTGGAAGGACTTTGCCTGAAATAAAAGTGACAGCTATTGAAAACAGTGGTAGGCTGAATTTTTTTTGGGGGGGTGGTTTGTCCTCGGGGTTTCGCCTGCCATATCATTTCTGTTATACTCACAGGCATAATTGTAACAGTTTTAGAAACGTTAGAGTGTTTTCTATCCAAATCTACCATGTATGCATATCCTAGCTTCTGGGCCTGAGTAACAGGGAGTTTACTTTGGGCACGCTTTTCATCCGGACATAAAAATACTGCCCTCTACCCAAGAGAGGTTAACACAGTGTCCAAAGAAGGGCCAAATGTATTTAGAATGGTGTCGTCTGCGTAGAGGTGGATCAAAGAATCACCCGCAGCAAGAACAACATCATTGATATATACAGAAGAATTGAACCCTGTCGCACTCCCATGGAGACTGCCAGAGGTCCAGACAACAGGCCCTCCGATTTGACATACTGAACTCTATCTGAGAAGTAATTAGTGAACCAGGCGAGGCAGTCATTAGAGAAACCAAGGCTGTTGAGTCTGCCGATAAGAATACAGTGATTGACAGAGTCAAAAGCCTTGGCCAGGTTCATGAAGATGGCTGCACTTTTATCGATGGCGGTTATGATATCGTTTGGTACCTTGAGCGTGGCTGAGGTGCACCCGTGACCAGCTCGGAAACCGGATAGCACAGCGGAGAAGGTACAGTGAGATTCAAAATGGTCATGATCTGTTTGTTCACTTGGCTCTCGAAGACTTTAGAAAGGGAACGCAGGATGGATATAGGTCTGTAATAGTTTGTGTCTAGAGTGTCTCCCCCTTTGAAGAGGGAGATGACCGCGGCCGCTTTCCAATCTTGAGGAATCTCAGATGATACGAAAGAGAGGTTGAATAGACTGGTAATAGGGGTTGCAACAATGGCGGTGGATAATTTTAGGAAGAGTGGGTCCAGATTGTCTAGCCCAGCTGATTTGTATGGATCCAGATCTTGCAGCTCTATCAGAACATCAGCTTGGGCCAGTTGCTGCGGGGGGTGCAGAGCTGTTGGCCGGGGCTGGGGTAGCCAGGTGGAAAGCATGGCCAGCCGTAGAGAAATGCTTATTAAAATTCTCTATTATCGTGGATTTATCGGTGGTGACAGTGTTTCCTAGCCTCAGTGCAGTGGGCAGCTGGGAAGAGGTGCTCTTATTCTCCATGGACTTTACAATGTCCCAAAACATTTTAGAATTAGCGCTGTAGGATGCAAATTTCTGGTTGAAAAATCTAGCCTTGCTTTCCTAACTGATTGTGTATATTGGTTCTTGACTTCCCTGAAAAGCATATCGCGGGGACTATTCGAAGCTAGTGCAGTACACCACAGGATGTTGTTGTGCTGGTCAAGGGCAGTCAAGTCTGGAGTGAACCAAGGACTATATCTGTTCTTAGTTCTACATTTTTTGAAATAGGCATGCATATTTAAGATGGTAAGGAAAGCACTTTCAAAGAATAACCAGGCATCCTCTACAGACGGAATGAGGTCAATATCCTTCCAGGATACCCGGGCCAGGTCGAATAGAAAGGCCTGCTCACAGAAGTGTTTAGGGAGCGTTTGACAGTGATGAGGGGTGGTCGTTTGACCGTCGACCCATAACGGACGCGGGCTATGAGGCAGTGATCGCTGAGATCCTGGTTGAAAACAGCAGAGGTGTATTTAGAGGGCAGGTTGGTGAGGATGATATCTATGAGGGTGCACATGTTTACGTATTCGGGGTTGTACCTGGTAGGTACCTTGATAATTTGTGTGAGATTGAGGGCATCTAGCTTAGATTTTTAGGACGGCCGGGGTGTTAAGCATATCCCAGTTTAGGTCACCTGACAGTACGAACTCTGATGATATCAATTCACATATGGTGTCCAGGGCAGAACTGGGAGCTGAGGGGGGTCTATAACAAGCGGCAACATTGAGGGACTTATTTCTGGAGAGATGGAGTTTTAAAAGTATAAGTTCAAACTGTTTGGGTATAGACCTGGATAGTATGACAGAACTCTGCAGGCTATCTCTGCAGTAGATTGCAACTCCACCCCCTTTAGCAGTTCTATCTTGACGGAAAATGTTGTAATTGGTGATGGAAATTTCAGAATTTTTGGTGGCCTTCCTAAGCCAGGATTCAGACATGGCTAGGACATCAGGGTTGGAGGAGTGTGCTAAAACAGTGAATAAAGCAAACTTAGGGAGGAGGCTTCTGGTGTTAACATGCATGAACCCAAGACTTTTATGGTTACAGAAGTCAACAAATGAGAGCCCCTGGGGAATGGGAGTGCTGCTGTGGGCTGCAGGGCCTGGGATAACCTCTACATCACCAGAGGAACAGAGGAGGAGAAGGATAAGGGTACAGCTAAAGGCTATAAGTGCGTTCAGAACAGAGAGTAAAAGGAGCAGATTTCTGGGCGTGGTAGAATAAATTCAGGGCATAATGTACAGACAAGGGTATGGTAGGGTGCGAGTACAGTGGAGGTAAACCTAGGCATTGAGTGACGATGAGAGAGGTTACATCTCTGGAGGCGCCAGTTAAGCTAGGTGCAGTCTCCGCATGTGTGGGGGGTAGGGCTATGGAGCTATCTGAGGCATGTTGAGCGGGTCTAGGGGCTCCGCGGTAAAATAAAACAATGAGAGCTACCCTAAACAACAGTATACAAGGCATATTGACATTAGAGAGAGGCATAAAGCAATCACAGGTGTTGATTGGGAGACCTAAGACAACAACGGGTTAACAGCAAAGACAACAACAACAGGTAAATGGCGATGAATGGGCAGAGAGGGTCAGTTAGCTACACTCAGGGCCTGAGTTCGAGGCTGGGGCCGGCAGATAAACAAAATGAAGTACCGTGTTAATGAACAGTCCAGCAGGCATCAGCTGTGTAGTCGAGTGATCATAGGGTCCAATGAGCAGCAACAGATGAAACTGTGAGCCGTTCGGTAGTCGTTACTACGCTAGGTGAGCGGGAGACACGGCTTTCAGGAAGCTAACGGGTCAGGGATAGCAGTTTGGCCTATCCCGGCCAAACCCTCCCCGAACCCGGACGACAGTGTACCAATTGTGCGCCACCCTATGGGACTCCCGATCACGGCCAGGTTTGATAGAGCCCGGGATCAAACCAGGGCCTGTAGTGATGCCTCTAGCACAGAGATGCAGTGCCTTAGACCACTGCACCACTTGGGAGCCCCCAAAAAAGATGCTGGCGTCTTTCCTTACTCAGTTGCAGGAGAGGAAGGAAACCGCTCAGGGATTTCACCATGAGGCCAGTGGAGACTTTAAAACGGTTACAGAGTTCAATGGCTGTAATAGGAGAAAACTGAGGATGGATCAACAACATTGTAGTTACTCCACAATTCTGACCTAAATGACAGAGAGAAAAGGAAGCCTGTACAGAATAAAAATATTCCAAAACATACATCCTGTTTGCATCAAGGCACTAAAGTAATACTTCAAAGAATGTAGCAACGCAATTAAGTAACTTTTTGTCCTGAATACAACGTGTTATGTTTGAGGCAAAACCAATACAACACATTACTGAGTACCACTCTTCATATTTTCAAGCATAGTGCTGGCTGCATCATGTTATGGGTATGCTTGTAATTGTTCAGGACTGGGGAGTTTTTTAGGATAAAAAATAAATGGAATGGAGCTAAGCACAGACATAATCCTAGAGGAAAACCTGGTTCAGTCTGCTTTCAACCAGACACCTTTAGCAGGACAATAACCTAAAACACAAGGCCAAATCTAAACTGGAGTTGCTTACCAAGAAGACAGTGAATGTTCCTGAGTGGCCGAGTTACAGTTTTGACTTAAATCTACTTGAAAATATATGGCAAGACCTGAAAATGGTTGTCTAGCCATGATCAACAACCATTTTGACAGAGCATGATGAATTTTGAGAAGAATAATGGGCAAATGTTCCACACCTGGAAAGCACTTAGAGACTTACCCAGAAAGACTCACAGCTGTAATCGATGCCAAAGGTGCTTCTACAAATTGTTGACTGCTTATGTAAATGAGATATGTCTGTATTTCATTTTCAGTTCATTTGCTAAAATGTCTAAAAACATCTTCTCACTTCGTCATTATGGGGTATTGTGTGTAAATGGGTGAGATACGTATTTTCAGATCCACAACAATATGTGGAATGTGTCAAGAGATTTGAATACTTTCTGAAGGCACTGTACATACCGGGTTTGTTCAAAATAATGGGTTGAAGGTCTTTGTTCCCATTGTTGACGACTGGATACCACCCACTTCCGTTCTCAGTTTTCCTAGTCAGAACGCCGACGTTGAATACAACTTGTGTTTCGGCCCTGTTACTTTTGTAAAATGTGAAAAGCGGTCATGTAAGTGCTGCCATTGTGTGGAGGAGCTTTGTGCATGGTGTCCAGTAAAGCTACCTAGTCTTTCTACGCACATAGGCATTCACTAGGAAGGCAAGTATAGTAATCTTTGTGTCAGCCAACTCACATTCTAATGCCACATTATAACACTCTCAAACGGTCATGTTACGTAAGTCTCATCAATCATATTGGGTGTTCACGACTACTTTTACACTTCTGTCACAAACCCAAACTGATACCGGAGGACACTGAATGATTAATCCCTACACGCAGACATACAAGTCAGCCTACGTCTTAGTTGGCATGCATGTGTAGGTCCGTACCGCCTTGACATTTTCTCTGTGAAGTTAAATGAGGGGTTTCAGCCTAGCACTCATTTGAGAAAGCAGGTAGTAATGAACCTGTTGAAACTGCAGAGTCATAGGCTAGAAAGTTTTGGCGAAAGGTCAGAGGAAAGAAAAAGCTGTCACTCCCCTCTGTACTGATGTCAGAGGAGCCCACAGGAAGTTAGATGCAAACTGAGCCAATTATCACTGGTCGCCCGTTAAACATCTACTGATCAGAGAGACGATGGTTTGGAAGTAGTGGTGTTTTAATGAAGTCTGATGAAATATGTAGTATGTGCTTGTTTTGTCTATAAGATGTGGAGGCGTGATATAGAGCGCTTTTAACTAGCGAGAGTCCTTCCACGTGGAAGTGGCTATGATGTCCATACACTCTTTTTATGAGGGATGGAACACAATGGTCAGCTGCTTGACACTCCAGCATGCACGTACACACACATACACTTGGACGCCTTGACATGATAGACCATTAAATATTGTCTTCTCTTTCTTTTTTTTATGCCATGGACGTGCGTCTGTCATTCTTTCCCTCTGCTCTACTTCATCTAAATGATTCACCAAGGCTTGAATGGCGAGATGAGCTGCCATGCACTAACTTGTTATTTCAAGGCCTGTTGATCCACGTCATGTGGCGCTAGGCTCCTCTCTTTTGTTTTGGTTTTTAAAGCCCACCTAAAATGAGATCTGTTGCACAAATGAGGAAAATAAATAGATTGTTTGTCCCCTCAGCTCTGCTCATTCCACCACCTCCGTAATCTAAATGCTTCCTGGGGTCCGGCAAAATCAAGGCAGTTATACAATTTTTAAAATAGTGCAATACATTCATTACAGAATTCACAACACACTAAGTGTGTTCCTTCAGGCCCATACTCCTCTACAACGCAAAATCCATATGCACGTATGTTATTTTATTTATTCTTTATTTTACTAGGCAAGTCAGTTAAGAACAAATTCTTATTTACAATATTGGCCTACCGGGGAACAGTGGGTTAACTGCCTTGTTCAGGGGCAGAATGACAGATTTTCACCTTGTGAGCTCGGGGATTCAATCCAGCAACCTTTTGGTTACTGGCCCAATGCTCTAACCACTAGGCTACCTGCCGCCCCATGTGTGTGTATGCGTGTGCCTGTGACTATGTTTGTGTTGCTTCACAGTCCTCGCTGTTCCATAAGGTGTATTTTTACCTGTTTTTTAAAATCTGATTCTACTGCTTGCATCAGTTACCTGATGTAGAATATAGTTCCATATAGTCATGGCTCTATGTATTACTTTGCGCCTCCCATAGTCTGTTCTGGACATGGGGACTGTGAAGAGACCTCTGGTGGCATGTCTTGTGTGGTGTGCATGGGTGTCTGAGCTGTGTGCTAGTATTTTTTAGCAGACAGCTCTGTACCTTCAGCTTATCAACAGCTCTTACAAAAACAAGTAATGAGGAAGTCAATCTCTCTTCCACTTTGAGCCATGAGATTGACATGCATGTCATTAATGTTAGCTCTCTGTGTACTTTTAAGGGTCAGCCGTGCTGCCCTGTTCTGAGCCAACTGCAATTTTCCCAAGTCCCTCTTTGTGGCACCTGACCACATGAGTGAACAGTAGTCCAGGTGCGACAAAACCAGGGCCTGTAGGACCTGCCTTGTTGATAGTGTTGTTAAGAAGGCAGAGTTGCGCTATATTATGGACAGACTTCTCCTCATCTTAGCTACTGTTGTATCAATATGTTTGATACAACAAGAGCAATGCTGTGAAGGCACACTGGTATTTCACCCAATAGATATGGGAGTTTCTTTGTGGGTCTGTGTAATCTGAGGGAAATATGTGTCTCTAATATGGTCATACATTTGTCAGGAGGTTAGGAAGTGCAGCTCAGTTTCCGCCACATTTTGTGTCTTCTCTTGAGAGCCAGGTCTGCCTACGGCGGCCTTTCTCAATAGCAATGCTCACTGAGTCTTTCCTTAATTTTGGGTCAGTCCCAGTGGTCAGGTGTTCTGACACTGTGTACTCTCTGTTTAAGACCAAATAGCATTCTAGTTTGCTCAGTTTTTTTGTTAATTCTTTCCAATGTGTCAAGTAATTATATTTTTGTTTTCTCATGATTTGGTTGGGTCGAATTGTGTTGCTGTCCTGGGGCTCTGTGGGGTCTTTTTGTGTTTGTGACAGAGCCCCAGGACCAGCTTGCTTAGGGGACTCTTTTCCAGTTTCATCTCTCTGTAGGTGATGGCTTTGCTATGGAAGGTTTGGGAATTGCTTTCTTTTAGGTGGTTGTGGAATTTAACGTCTCTTTTTTTGATTTTGATAATTAATGGGTATTGGCCTAATTCGGAGGATATTTTTTGCAGAATTCTGCATGCAGAGTCTCAATTTGATGTTTGTTCCATTTTGTGAATTCTTAGTTAGTGAGCGGACCCCAGACCTCACAACCATAAAAGGCAATGGGTTCTATAACTGATTCAAGTATTTTTAGCCAGATCCTAATTGGGATGTCACATTTTATGTTCCTTTTGATGGCATAGCAGGCCCTTCTTACCTTGTCTCTCAGATCGTTCACAGCTTTGTGGAAGTTACCTGTGGCGCTGATGTTTAGGCCGAGGTATGTATAGTATTTTGCGTGCTCTAAGGCAACGGTGCCTAGATAGAATTCGTATTTGTGGTCCTGGCAACTGGAACTTTTTTGGAACACCATAATTTTTGTCTCACTGAGATTTACTGTCAGGGCCCAGGTCTGACAGAATCTGTGCAGAAGATCTACGTGCTGCTGTAGGCCCTCCTTGGTTGGGAACAGAAACACCATATCATCAGAAAACAGTAGACATTTGACTTCAGATTCTAGTAGGGTGAGGCCGGTGCTGCAGACTGTTCTAGTGCCCTCGTCAGCTAAAGCTGCATCCCTGTCTCACCCACATGCCAAATTGTGTCAAAAGCTTTTTTGAAATCATCAAAGCATGGGAAGACTTTGCCTTTGTTTTGTTACTTTGTCAATTAGGGTGTGCAGGGTGAATACATGGTCTGTCGTTAGGTAATTTGGTAAAAAGCCAATATGACATTTGCGAAGTACATTGTTTTCACTGAGGAAATGTACGAGTCTGCTGTTAATGATAATGCAATGTATTTTCCCAAGGTTGCTGTTGACGCATATCCCACGGTAGTTAATGCGGTCAAATTTGTCTCCACTTTTGTAAATTGAGGTGATCAGTCCTTGGTTGATCAGTCCTTGGTTCCAAATATTGGGGAAGATACCAGAGCTAAAGATGATTTTAAAGAGTTTAAGGTTAGCAAATTGGAATTTGTGGTCTGTAAATTGTATTATTTCATTTAGGATACCATCAACACCACAGGCCTTTTTGGGTTGGAGGGTTTGTATTTTGTCCTGTAGTTCATTCAATGTGTTTGGAGAATCCAGTGGGTTCTGGTAGTCTTTAATAGTTGATTCTAAGATTTGTATTTGATCATGTATATGTTTTCCCTGTTTGTCCTTTGTTATATGGCCAACAAGATTGGAGAAGTGGTTTATCCATACATCTCAGTTTTGGACAGATAACTCTTTGTGTTGTTATTTATTTAGTGTTTAACCATTTTCCCAGAAGTGGTTAGAGACTATGGAATCTTCAATTATATTGAGATGATTTCTGACTTGCTGTTCCTCCTTCTTCCATGCTGTATTTCTGTATTGTTTTAGTGATTCACCATAGTGAAAGCGTAGGCTCAGGTTTTCTGGGTCTCTATATTTTTTGGTTGGATAGGTTTCTCAATTTCTTTCTTAGGTTTTTGTATTCTTCATGAAACCATTTGTCATTGTGAATTTTCTTAGGTTTTCTGTTTGACATTTTTAGATTTGATAGGGAAGCTGAAAGATCAAATTTACTGTTTAGGTTTTCTACTGCCAAGTTTACACCTTCAATATTACAGTGAAACCTTTTGTCCAGGAAGTTGTCTAAAAGGGATTGAATTTGTTGTTGCCTAGTTGTTTTTTCGTAGGTTTCCACACTACTTTCCTTCCCTCTGTAGTAATTCTTAATATTATTCAGTTCATTTGTCTTTGATGCCTCATGATTGAGTATTACTCTGTTCAAGTAGACTGTGAATTTGCTGTGATCTGATAGGGGTGTCAGTGGGCTGACTGTGAATGCTGTGAGAGACTCTGGGTCGAGGTCAGTAATAAAGAAGTCCACAGTACTACTGCCAAGAGATGAGCTATATGTGTACCTACCATAGGAGTCCCCTCGAAGACTGCCATTGACTGTCTCATACCCAGCATGAGACAGAGTTGCAGGAGTTCTGACCCATTTTTGTTGGCTATGTTGTCATAGTTGTGCCAAGGGGGTCATATGGGTGAGGGAATGCTGTCACCTCCAGGTAGGGGTTTGTCCCCCTGTGTGCTGAGGGTGTCAGGTTCTTGTCCAGTTCTGGCATTAAGGTCGCCACAGACTAGTACATGTCCCAGGGCCTGGAAATGACTGATTTCCCCCTCCAGGATGGAGAAGCTGTCTTCATTAAAGTATGGGGATTCTAGTGGGGGGATACATGTAGCACAGAGGGGGACATTTTTTTCTGTTGAGATAATTCACTTTTGAATTTCTAGCCAAATGTAAAATGTTCCTGGTTTGATTAATTTAATAGAGTGAGTTAGGTCTACTCTATAACAAATAAGCATACGCGCTGAGTCCCTTCCCTGTTTCACACCTAGTGGTGGAAAAAGTGCTCAATTGCCATACTTGAGAAAAAGCAAAGATACCTTCATGGAAAATGTCTCAAGTGAAAATGAAAGTCACCCAGTAAAATACTACTTGAGTAAAAGTCTAAAAGTATTTGGTTATAAATATACTTAAGTATTAAAAGTAAACGTATTTGCTAAAATATACTTAAGTATCAAAAGTAAAAGTATAAATAACTTAAAATTCCTTAAATTATGATGGGACACTTCTTTGTATTTATTTTTTATATACGGAAAGCCAGGGGCACACTCAAACACTCAGACATTAATTTACAAACAAAGCATTTGTGTTTTGTGAGTCCGCAATAGGGATGACCTGGGATATTTTCTTGATAAGTGTGTGAATCTGACAATTTTTCTATCAAAATGTAATGAGTACTTTTGGGTGTCAGGGAAAATGTATGGGGTAAAAATCACAATATTTTCTTTTGGAATGTAGCGAAGTAAAAGTAAAAGTAGTAAAAATGTCAAAAGTTAAATTTCGGATTCACAAAAATATGATTTAAGTAGTACTTTAAAATATTTTTACTTAAGTACTTTACACCACTGTTTACACCTAGTAGTTTGGTGGATGGGACTACCAGCTCTCTGTAACCTAGAGGGCAACCAGTGGGTCCATCTCCTCTATACCATGTTTTTTTTGTAGGATGACAATGTCTGTATTTCTGATTTCTTTGGTGAAGTCCAGGTTCCTGCTCTATAGGCCAAAGGCAGATGACCTCAGGCCTTGGATACAGCGGCTTGCCAAAGTATTCACCCCCTTGGCATTTTTCCTATTTTGTTGCCATACAGCCTGGAATTAAAATAGATTTTTGGGGGGTTTGTATCATTCGATTTACACAACGTGCCTAGCACTTTGAATATGCAAAATATTTTTTATTGTGAAACAAACAAGAAATAAGACAATAAAAACAGAAAACTTGAGCATGCATAACTATTCACCCCCCCTTTTTGCAAGAATTACAGCTGCAAGTCTCTTGGGGTATGTCTCTATAAGCTTGGCAGATCTAGCCACTTGGATTTTTGCCCATTCTTCAAAGCAAAACTGCTCCAGCTCCTCCAAGTTGGATGGGTTCCGCTGGTGTACAGCAATCTTTAAGTCATACCACAGATTCTCAATTGGATTGAGGTCTGGGCTTTGACTAGGCCATTCCAAGACATTTAAATGTTTCCCCTTAACCCACTCGAATGTTGCTTTAGCAGTACGCTTAGGGTCATTGTCCTGCTGGAAGGGGAACCTCCGTCCCAGTCTCAAATCTCTGGAAGATTGAAACAGGTTTCCCTCAAGAATTTCCCTGTATTTAGTGCCATCCATCATTCCTTCAATTCTGACCAGTTTCCCAGTCCCTGCCAATGAAAAACATCCCCAAAGCATGATGCTACCACCACATACTTCACTGTGGGGATGTTGTTCTGAAGGTGATGAGAGGTGTTAGGTTTGTGCCAGACATAGCGTTTTGCTTGATAGCCAAAAAGCTCCATTTTAGTCTCATCTGACCAGAATACCTTCTTCTATATGTTTGGGGAATCTCCCACTTGTCTTTTGGTGAACACCAAATGTGTTTGCTTATTTTTTTCTTTAAGCAATGGCTTTTTTCTGGCCACTCTTCCATAAAGCCCAGCTCTGTGGAGTGTACGGCTTAAAGTGGTCCTATGGACAGATACTCCAATCTCCGCTGTGGAGCTTTGCAGCTCCTTCAGGGTTATCTTTGGTCTCTTTGTTGCCTCTCTGATTAATGCCCTCCTTGCATGGTCCGTGAGTGTTGGTGGGTGGCCCTCTCTTGGCAGGTTTGTTGTGGTGCCATATTCTTTAAAACATTTTACAATGGATTTAATGGTGCTCTGTGTGATGTTCAAAGTTTGTCGATATTTTTATATAACCAAACCCTGATCTGTACTTCTCCACAACTTTGTCCCTGACCTGTTTGGAGAGCTCCTTGGTCTTCACGGTGCTGCTTGCTTGCTGGTGCACCTTGCTTAGTAGTGTTGCAGACTCTGGGGCCTTTCAGAATAGGTGCGGATATACTGAGATCATGTGACAGATCATGTGACACTTAAATAAAGTCCACCTTTGTGCAATCTAACTAATTATGTGACTTATGAAGATAATTGGTTGCACCAGATCTTTTTTAGGGGCTTCATAGCAAAGTGGGTGAACACATATGCACTCACCACTTTTACTTTTTTTATCTTTTAGAATTTTTTGAAACAAGTATTTAAAAAAAAAAAATAATAATTTCAGCAATTTTGACTATTTTGTGTATGTCCATTACATGAAATCCAAATAAAAATCAATTTAAATTACAGGTTGTAATGCAACAAAATAGGAAAAATGCCAAGGGGGATGAATACTTTTGCAAGGTACTGTATTCCAGGATCAGATATTGAAGTCTTTGTGTTCCACAAAGTGTCTAATGTTGTTAGTCGTGTGGTTTGGCCTCAGACCAGTAAGTGTGAGCAGAGCCTGCTGAGCATCTGGTACATGCCATTGGCTTGGGCTAGTGTAAGAGTGGGGGTTGGCCTGTTTCCTTGCTCACGGCCTGGGCGTATGTGTGACTTTCATGTTGAGGCCCTCTTTGCGGGAGTGGGGGGCATGTGGTGGGCAGGCGGGCCATAGGACTGATCTGAGGGGCCTATATGGGGTGCGGGCATGGTTGGTTTGGGGGGGTTTAATTGGTTGGGGGGGGGGGTGTGGATGTTGCTAGTGGTGCTGTGGTCTGGATGTAGGTCCTCTTTAGCCCTTTGCCCTTGTCCTGCGCTTGCTGTTGTGTGGGTGTCTTAGCAACAGTTCTTGTGACTCTCCCCACTCTGCTCTAGTGCTCTGTTAAATCACTTTAACTGCCTCTCTGCTTCTGTGAATGGGCTCGTAACCACCGCGTAATAAGACCCAGCCTGCCTGGTTTAGAGGGACAGTTTAGAGGGATGGACCCTTCCTCTCTGCTCCTCATTTACTGATTCCTCTCACCAGGTCACAATGTAAGTAGAAAGAGGAAATGCCCCCAAACGGACAGGAAATCATCTACGATCATACGAGCGCATCTGCAAATCAAGAGGCATCTATTTGTCCTCAGAGATTGGCTCTTTGTCTGCTTTAATTAGTTGAGATAGGATGAGATAGCTGTAGTGGACTTGTTGGTTAATCAAAGGATTAGAGCTATGATATCACTTTCATATTTTTTTGTTTTGATACTGGTTTGTATTACAAACCTAAAAATATCTAAACTTTCTTTAGGCTGTCCTGTATCCTGTGTGTAGTGCAGTGGTTAATTTGTATGTTTGTGGACAGTGGTACAAAGAACATTAGCCAGTACAAAGTAAAGTTGCTTTTAGTGGGAAACATGTCTTAGCATGGATGGAAATTGAAGAACAGGTATCATTTGAGCATTCAAATGACAGTACATGTAGCATTAGATATATTTGTGCAACCTGTTTGGTTGTTACGCTGTGTCCCTTACTCTGCAGCCTCTTCCTCCATCCTCCTCTATCCTCCTCTCTCCTCCTCTATCCTCCTCTATCCTCCTCTATCCTCCTCTATCCTCCTCTCTCCTCCTCTCTCCTCCTCTATCCTCCTCTCTCCTCCTCTATCCTCCTCTCTCCTCCTCTATCCTCCTCTATCCTCCTCTATCCTCCTCTATCCTCCTCTATCCTCCTCTCTCCTCCTCTATCCTCCTCTATCCTCCTCTCTCTTCCTCTATCCTCCTCTATCCTCCTCTATCCTCCTCTCTCCTCCTCTATCCTCCTCTCTCCTCCTCTATCCTCCTCTCTCTTCCTCTATCCTCCTCTATCCTCCTCTATCCTCCTCTATCCTCCTCTCTCCTCCTCTCTCCTCCTCTCTCCTCCTCCATCCTCCTCCATCCTCCTCTATCCTCCTCCATCCTCCTCTATCCTCCTCTATCCTCCTCTCTCCTCCTCCATCCTCCTCTATCCTCCTCTATCCTCCTCTCTCCTCCTCTATCTTCCTCTATCCTCCTCTATCCTCCTCTATCCTCCTCTCTCCTCCTCTCTCCTCCTCCATCCTCCTCCATCCTCCTCTATCCTCCTCTCTCCTCCTCTATCCTCCTCTATCCTCCTCTATCCTCCTCTATCCTCCTCTCTCCTCCTCCATCCTCCTCTCTCCTCCTCTCTCCTCCTCTCTCCTCCTCTCTCCTCCTCTCTCCTCCTCTATCCTCCTCTATCCTCCTCTATCCTCCTCTATCCTCCATCCTCCTCTATCCTCCTCTATCCTCCTCTATCCTCCTCTATCCTCTTCTATCCTCCTCTACCTCCTCTCTCCTCCTCTCTCCTCCACTATCCTCCACTATCCTCCTCTCTCCTCCTCTCTCCTCCTCTATCCTCCTCTCTCCTCCTCTCTCCTCCTCTATCCTCCTCTCTCCTCCTCTCTCCTCCTCTATCCTCCTCTACCTCCTCTATCCTCCTCTATCCTCCTCTTTACTTCTCTCTCCTCCTCTCTCCCCCTCTCCCCGCCTCCCTCTTCCTCCCTCTTCCTCTATCCTCATCTATCCTCCTCTATCCTCCTCTCTCCTCCTCTTTACTTCTCTCTCCTCCTCTCTCTCCCTCTCTCCTGCTCTCTCCTCCTCTCCCCGCCTCTGTCCTCCTCCCTCCTCCTCCCTCTTCCTCTATCCTCCTCTCTCCTCCTCTTTACTTCTCTCTCCTCCTCTCCCCCCCTCTCTCCTCCTCTCTCCTCCTCTATCCTCCTCTCTCCTCCTCTCTCCTCCTCTTTACTTCTCTCTCCTCCTCTCTCCTCCTCTTTACTTCTCTCTCCTCCTCTCTCCCCCTCTCTCCTGCTCTCTCCTCCTCCCTCCTCCTCCCTCTTCCTCTCTCTTCCTCTCTCCTCCTCTGTCCTCCTTTCTCCACCTCTATCCTCCTCTCTACTCCTCTGTCCTCATCTCTCCCTCTCTCTACTCCTCTCTCCTCTTCTCTCCTCCTCACTCCTTCTGTAACTGTAGGCTAGCATGTGTCCCTGTACTACAGCCTCTCTTTCCCTTGGCCATGCACCCAATGAAACTCTCCTCTCTCTCCTCCTCTCTCCCTCTCTCTACTCCTCTCTCCTCTTCACTCCTTCTGTAACTGTAGGCTAGCGTGGGTCCTTGCACTACAGCCTCTCTCTCCCTTGGCTATGCACCCAATGAAACTCTCTCCTCATCTCTCATCCCGTTTCTTAGGCCCTCATAGAAGGCAAGGAGCTAATGGCTCTGAGCTGAGTCCCTGCCATTAATCAGAGGCCCATAAGCTGAGCAAGTAAAGCCATGCAGGCCAAATGGACACACAGCGAAACCGAAGAGGACCAAATGAATAACATTGACCCAGCAAGAGGCAGGCTAGGTTGGGGTGAAGTGGGGTGGGCAGGTTGCAGGGACGTCATCAGATGAATGAGGTGAGGGTGAGCTTTTGTTTCAGGCATGCTAAGTTTCTCTGCCTTTGAGCTACGGAGGAAGAACGAGCGAGGAGCTTAAGGGGAAGCTTATATGGGCTTCATAGGTTCTGCTGTGTTCCTTTACATTGATCCTGTGTGTGTTCAGATGTATGTGTCAGTGTGTGCGTGTGTGTGAGAGATCTTATCTAGTTATCCTCAACACCCTCTCCATTTCCACTCCCTGTCTTCGCTTCTTTGATCTTTTGATATAACCCTTTCTTAGAGCCACAAAGCCTGACTTAGCCCCATCTGTCCCCTTGTGTAGAAATGCCCCCATGTTACTCAATGGGGATTCCAACTGCTTACACAGTCATGTCCCTGACACTGTAGTTCATGCGTATATAAATGTCACTGACACAGTAGCTCAAGAGTCAGTAGCTTTCAGTGCAGGTTTTGAACATAAGGTATGGTTGTATCAAACCCATTTCTCCACACAAGGTGTCCCAAGGACAGGTAGCAATATGGGTAGAATACCAAATCCCTGAACTCCTGAATGTGTTTGTATGTCTAGTCGACAAGCACAAAAATGTAATCAGAGGTGCGCTCTAGAGCCCGAGCTGCTGGCAGAAGCACAAACAACTGTCTTCGTTTGTTGTCATGTTCTCCACTGTTACAACGTGCACCAGTTGAGATATTTTGTAAGTCCCTTTACAAGCGTTTCCAATGTAACAACCGTGTTCGTATTAAAGTGGTTCATATAGTATATTGGTGGTGTAGTGAAGCACATCAACTGGGAGGTCGTTTCATTTCTCAGAATTTTTATCCGTGGACAGTTGGAAGAGCCAATTATTCGCTTGTGTTAATACTAATACGTTTGTAAAACCACGAAAAACATTGTGTGAGACAAACAATATACAAGCCTCATTGTCAAAGTAAATCCGCTTCCTGCTTTTCCTTTTCTCTCAGGCTTTTATCGGTTCAACCGTGGGTATTCTTTTCCCGTGCAGCGTGAGCTGAAAGGACTCCGTTGGAGAAGTACTTTTGGAGTAGTAATTGCAAGTGTGAGGGAAAATAAGGACGACAGTGATAATATTAACCGGGGCACGCAGAGGTTTGATGCGATGTGTTCAGACACCAAGAGCTGTTAGGCGAACCCTCACAAAACCCTGGGTAAACACACGCACGCGCATGTGCAAACACGATTGCAGTTCGTCATGCACTCGCAAACACACACAAATAAATGAGCTTAGCTAATACCGTATGTACACGTACCGTAACACACACACACACACACACACACACACACACACACACACACACACACACACACACACACACACACACACACACACACACACACACACACACACACACACACATAAATTGCCACACACTAATTATCCAATACACACCACTTCTCTCTAACCCACAATGCACCTCCTTCTCACTCAGTTATTCAACCTTTCCAACTACTCTACCTCACCACATCCACCAATCAGCTGTGGCTGTACAGGTGGGCGTGGAGCGATGGTGGGCCGTGTCCTCTGTGCTCCTGTCTGACTCTGAATCTGACCTGGTTTACTTCATTATAACCTACTGGAAGTGCTGAGTCGGTAGAATCCACCGCCGGCAATCACAGAGTCAGGGGAGAGTGAATAGCTAAACGTCCCTTTTTCAGGACCCTGTCTTTCAAAGATAATTCATAAAAATCCAAATGACCTCACAGATCTTCATTGTAAAGGGTTTAAACACTGTTTCCCATGCTTGTTCAATGAACTATAAACAATTAATGAACATGCAACTTTCGAACGGTCGTTAAGACATTAACAGCTGACAGACGGTAGGCAATTAAGGTCACTGTTTTGAAAACTTAGGACACTAAAGAGGCCTTTCTACTGACTCTGAAAAACACCAAAAGAAAGATGCCCAGGGTCCCTGCTCATCTGCGTGAGCGTGCCTTGGGCATGCTGCAAGGAGGCATGAGGTCTGCAGATGTGGCCAGGGCAATCAATTCCAATGTCCATACTAAGACAGCGCTACAGGGAGACAGCGCAGACAGCTGTACTCTGGAGCGCCATCGATTTGGAGGTGGAGGGTCCGTCATGCTCTGGGGCGGTGTGTCACAGCATCATCGGACTGAGCTTGTTGTCATTGCAGGCAATCTCAACGCTGTGCGTTACAGGGAAAACATCCTCCTCCCTCATGTGGTACCCTTCCTGCAGGCTCATCCTGACATGACCCTCCAGTATGACAATGCCACCAGCCATACTGTTCGTTCTGTGCGTGATTTCCTGCAAGACAGGAATGTCAGTGTTCTGCCATGGCCAGCGAAGAGCCCAAATCTCAATCCCATTGAGCACGTCTGGGACCTGTTGGATCGGAGGGTGAGGGCTAGGGCCATTCCCCCCAGAAATGTCCGGGAACTTGCAGGTGCCTTGGTGGAAGAGTGGGGTAACATCTCACAGCAAGAACTTGCAAATTGGGTGCAGTCCATGAGGAGGAGATGCACTGCAGTACTTAATGCAGCTGGTGGCCACACCAGAAACTGACTGATACTTTTGATTTTGACCCCGCCTTTGTTCAGGGACACAATATTCCATTTCTGTTAGTCACATGTCTGTGCAACTTGTTGAGTTCATGTTTCAGTTGTTGAATCTTGTTATGTTCATACAAATAATTGCACATGTTAAGTTTGCTGAAAATAAACGCAGTTGACAGTGAGAGGACGTTTCTTTTTTTTCTGAGTATAGCACCGGAACACTAGAGGAACCGTGTGGGGAGAGAAATGGCTTGTTTCTCAACCTCAAAGTGCCCTCCTTTAAGGAGACTTGTCTCTTTGTATCGTTTGAAAGAGCTAGGTGTTCAAGTTGGATGCCCTTTGATAAGCTTACAATGGAGCGAGCAAAGAATAAGCGTGTCAAAGCAGCAAGGATTAGAAATGAGTGCTGTCAGAAAACGCTCCCCATATGTAATGATTTGGTCTTAGCAAAGGTTGCAGAGAAACTGGAGTTGGCACTACAGGATGATAATGTATGACTGAATGTTTAATTATGGCTGCAACATCGCCCTGTTCTATCAACACTGAGAAAAATGAGATGGGATAGGCTCTTTAGATTTCTATTAAAAGTGACATTTGCTAACCAACAGTGTAGATACGAGCACCCCCTCAACCACTGCCCATGTCTCTACGGAAGAGGTTTGCTTCCTTGGTCCATGAATAAGGGGACCGATTTGAGGGTTACACATGTGCCTAAGGTGCTGCAGTTTCACACCTTGGCCTCAACATTACTTTACATGGAAAACGAATGGGGGGGGGGGGGGGGGTTCTACATGAAATCCCCAAAAGTTCGACCTGTAATCAAAAAAGGTTCTGCCTGGAACCAAATAGAGTTCTACCTGGATCCAAAAAGGGTTCTCCTCTAGGGACAGCCGAATAACCCTTTTGGAACCCCTTTTTGTAAGCGTCTACAGAACATGGTTCTTACTTTTGAAATGCTTTCAAAGGGGCTTACCCCTGTGGCTCAGTTGGTAGAGCATGGTGTTTGCAACGCCAGGGTTGTGGGTTCGATTCCCTTGGGTGGCCAGTATGGAGGGAAAAAAAAAAATTGTATGAAATGAAATGAATGCATTCACTACTGTAAGTCGCTCTTGATAAGAGCGTCTGCTAAATGACACAACCTGTTATCTTTAACGTTGCATTTGGGCTATCTCCTTTCCATTGCGGCAACGGTCTGCGGAGCGAGGAGGGGCAAGGTTTCCGCTGGACTGAAATACCTTCAGAGAATATTCAGACCCCTTGACATTTTGTTATGTGTCAACATTATTCTAAAATAGATATTTTTTTATCCTCAGCAATCTACACAATACCCTATGATGACAAAGTGAAAACAGGTTTTTCGAAATTTTTGCAAATGTATTACAAATTAAAAACAGAAATAACTTATGTAAGTATTCAGACCCTTTGCTATGAGACTCGAAATCGAGCTCAGGTGCATCCTGTTTCCATTGATCATTCTTGAGATGTTTTTACATCTTGATTGGAGTCCACCTGTAGTAAATTAAATTGATTGGACATGATTTGGAAAGGCACACACCTGTCTATATAAGGTCCCACAGTTGACAGTGCATGTCAGAGCATAAACCAAGCCTTGATGTCAAAGGAATTGACCGTAGAGCTCCCGAGACAGGTTTGTGTCAAGGCACAGATCTGGGGAAAGGTCCCCTAGAACACAGTGACCTCCATCATTCTTTAATGGAAGAGGGTTGGAACCACCAAGACTCTTCCTAGAGCTGGCCGCCTGGCCAATCTGAGCAATCGGGGGAGAAGGGCCTTTGTCAGGGAGGTGACCAAGGACCCGATGGGTTCTTCCAGAAGGCCAACCATCTCTGCAGCACTCCACCAATCAGGCCTTTATGGTAGAGTGGCCACACAGAATCCACTCCTCAGTAAAATACACATGACAGCCCACTTGGAGTTTGCCAAAAGGCACCCAAAGACTCTGACCATGAGAAACAAGATTCTCTGGTCTGATGAAACCAATATTGAACTCTTTGGCTTGAATGCCAAGCCACACATCTGGAGGAAACCTGGCACCATCCCTACGGTGAAGCATGGGGGTGGCAGCATCATGCTGTGGGGATGTTTTTCAATGCCAGGGACTGGGAGACTAGTCAGGATCAAGGCAAAGATGAACGGAGGAAAGTGCAGAGAGATCCTTGATGAAAACCTGCTCCAGAAAGCTCAGGACCTAAGACTGGGGTGACGGTTCATCTTCCAACAGGATAATGACCCTAAGCACACATCTAAGACAGTGCAGGAGTGGCTTTGGGACAAGTCTCTGGATGTACTTTAGTGGCCCAGCCAGAGCCCGAACTTGAACCCGATCGAACATCTCTGGAGAGACCTGAAAATAGCTGTGCAGCGATGCTCCCCATCCAACCTGACAGAGATTGAGATGATCTGCAGAGAAGAATGGGAGAAACTCCCCAAATATAGGTGTGCCAAGCTTGTAGCGACTAAGAGGTTCCTCTGACACTTCATTGCTACTCATTAGGATTCTGGGGCTGGTTATTTGAACCCGTCCTCTGCATTTGAATTGCATTGTGAGGCTCAGGATAAGGACTAGGGACCAGAGGCGTCTAGCCCGCCTTGGTGGAGGGGTGAGGGAGCTGAGGGTCCAAGGAGGCAGATCCCTTTCCTCCATCCCTCCCCAGTTCCCCCTTTGCCTCCAGACATTCCCTGTGTCCCATTACTCACATAGCAGAGAGTTCTGACTCATCACCCAGGACCAAAACCCTGAATCAGCAGCACACAGGGAAAAAGAAAAGACAAAAAACAATCCCTCCCCGCTGCCTCTGGGGCTCATTTCTCCTGCTAAGCGGCGGCCGGTGGGACACTCTCCATTAGTGGCCATGAATAATGAAGGGGTATAATGAGTGTTACGTTGAGCCATGCACCTCCACTCGAGCAGGGCCCTCAAAGTGTGACAAGGATACGGAGAGAGGGAGTGAGAGGAGAGGGAGGGGGAGAGAGGAAAGGAGAGGGAGAGAGGAGATGGGGAGATAGGAGAGGGGGGAGAGGAGAAAGGAAGAAGGGGAGAGAGAGAAGGTAGATCCCGCATCATAGATCTGGAGGAAAATTGGGCCTCTTGGGGGTTTGGGGTGGATGGTCCCATCTGTCTTGTTTCAAGATGGGTTTTTCATTGGTGAAATCTTTTTTTATGGACTTCTTATCTAGTTTGAGTTTATTAATGCATTGCCCACACAAGACGTTTGTGGAGAAAGTTTGGGTTTAGTTTAGTTCCACAAATCCATAGCTTAAGTGGTGAAGAAGCCTTGCCTTTATCTGGGTTCATTGTAGGGTTTTTGCTTTTTGATTTATAGCTAGCTGATGCAGCTTTACTATACTACTATGGAGGCAAACTAAAATCTAAATATTTTATGGCTAATGACAAATAGAGATGTCTCTTTAAAGTATTCTAACCCAGTGAAAATGGCCAATGGCTTCACTATCACATACACCATTGTGTGTTCTCCGCTTCTGTAGTAGAATCTGTACCAGGAACACCCCCTGGTAGCAGCCCCACATGGAGAGAGAGTGAGAGCACCCCCTGGTAGCAGCCCCACATGGAGAGAGAGGGAGAACACCCCCTGGTAGCAGCCCCACATGGAGAGAGAGGGAGAGAGAGTGAGAACACCCCCTGGTAGCAGCCCCACATGGAGAGAGAGGGAGAACACCCCCTGGTAGCAGCCCCACATGGAGAGAGAGGGAGAACACCCCCTGGTAGCAGCCCCACGTGGAGAGAGAGGGAGAGCACCCCCTGGTAGCAGTCCAACATGTAGAGAGAGGGAGATAGAGGGAGAGCACCCCACCAAAGCAATTTCCTCAGTAAAGTGTACTGAAGGAGGCCTTCAAATCAGCAGGCAACAGTTGACTTTAGAACCTGATTAGTGATAAAGGCATACAAGGGGAGGAGAGATCTATCACATGTACAAATGAAGGCTCCTGCACCAAGTTGAGATGACAAGCAGCCCACCATCCTTCAGTCAGCTGTCACAGGTTGATGGAGCACACATCATGACATGTGACTGGCTGCCATGGAGCAGGGGCCACTTGGCAGTGGTTAATTGGAAAGGTAATGGATTTCCAGCCCTGGTCGCACACACAGCCAGAGATGCCGGGGGCCACAGGAGCAAGCGTTCAGTTGGAGGGTATTTGCCAATGACAAGTCAAGTACAGCCACCTCGCCACTGTTCTTAGCACCACTCAAGCATCCAGTGCACTCTCACATGATGTATGGGCACAGTCTGACCTAGCCCATAGCCTTGCACTAAACACTGAGACCAATCAGTGGGTAATCTACAGTGCTGAATGGTGATGGCCTATAGTGGACATCAGTGCCAGTGTTGAACTCTTGTGCGCCACATGTGTGTACAACTTGGGCCGTGTGATTTCATGCTCAGCCACACTTGCTCACTCAGTGGAGGTTGGTGCCATGTGAAGGGAAGACAGGGAACAGTTTAACAGGGAACACAGTCTCCTTTTTCTCTTCTCCTTTATCAGGCATCACCCCTGCATTATCCTCCATTTTCCTTAATCTGGCATCACTCCTGCATTATCCTCCATTTTTTACAGTTTAGTCATTTAACTAACACTTTTATCCAGAGCAAATCACAGTAGCAAGTGCAAACATTTTCATTCTATATTGTACTGGTCCCCTGTGGGAATCAAACCCACAACCCTGGTGTTGAAAGCACCATGCTCTACCAACTGAGCCACACGTAACTCCCAGCTGTCATAGCTGGTTATGTCTCCCACCTCTCTTCTTCAGATTATGTAGTTTGGTGAGGTTGTCTCCTAGCATCTTTGTTGTTATAAGAGGTGCCTATGTGAAGCCAAACCCAATTAGAGGTTATAGCAGAGATATTTCTTAACAGCCCTTTGCTGCTGTAGTTTGATGTGTGACTCAGAGATTCGTTTAGTGTGATGTGTCACATCTTTATTGGGAGGCAGCGTTTTCCCCAAACAACCCACTTTAATTTTCCCTTCAGAGCCCCTCTCCTAACGTTCCTCCTTCCATTCCCACTGATAGACAAACAGCAGGTAAGAGATGATGAGAAAACAGTCTTAGATGGGCTTTGATATTGATCTGGTTGGTAGATTGAATAACATGTCATTCTCCCTGCGCCTCTGAGTCAGACCTATTATTTAGACAGTACATGAGAGAGAATACAGAGTGGGCCTTCAACACACAACTCAGGCCAGTTGAAGACAGTCGTCATTTGCCTTGCTGAGATCGGTTGTAATACTCTGGATGGGGAGAGGGGAATCAGGGCTGTTGGTGTGAAAGAGAGGACACGGAATTGTTAGAGTACATGAAAAGGCGAACCTATTGTAAGAGGAATTTGGAGTGTTAAGGACGAACAGTGGCATTGCGAAGGAAGAGGGGATTTTTCTTTGTGTGTCTGTGTGTTTGTGTTTCTGTGCGTGCTTGCGTTCGCTTGCAACTCCTTTGCCAACAATGGGTCAGCACAGTAGTAATTGCTGAAGGTTTTGTCTCAAAACAAAAAAGTAGGGTAGGAACAGCAAATAGATACATACAAAAAGATACAGAGTGGGGTTGTAAAGAGATGGAAACTAAATGTGACTAGATTTGGTCTTATGAAGCGACATTTGAAATGGTGTTAATTACATTGGATAAAAGTAGAGACTCAGAGATACAAAATGGTATAATCATACACCGCATTTTGAGGAACAATGGGAAAGTAATTCGGCTTTGAAAGTTGATAAACTTGTAAACTCACTTTTGATAAAATGGCCTTTGAATGTTTTGGTATCTAGTGAAGAGCTCTTCTTTGTCTACACCCATTCAGCATCGTTCACACCCTCTTAAACTTTATCCGCACAAATCTCGTTTCGCTCTCGGAGCGTTCAGAGCGCACCCTTGACACTCTGGCCGATGATTTGTCTACCTCTGGATAACATGAAAACAGCCCAACCAGCTCTGCTGGCAACAATTCATTACGCTTTTTTTTGCCGACGTTTACAGACACCGGCCATATTCAACAGGTGTTGTGCACTTTAGCTTAAGACATGTAGCTAGCTAGTTACAATGAACCTGGCTAGGTAAACAACATGTAAGATCACACACGTCACATAACGTTAGCTAACGAGCCAGCCAGCTAACGTTAGCTAGTTAAACAACAATGACTATAGTGCCAAATCATGTCGTTACTACCCTGCTTGAATCTGCTGGGAGATAACCAACCAGGTTCAATGCTAGCTAGCTAACATTAGGCTCTAACTAGCAATGCAAACGGCTCTGGGATAAGAATAATAACGTCATACATGTAACGTTAGCTAGGGAGCCAGCCAGCTAATGTTAGCTAGCTAGCTAACAGTACACTTTAGCTTGAAATGAAACCACTTTCTGTCAAAATTAGAAACGTGTAATATCTGAAAATGTAGCGAGCTAGACTATCTTACCGGTATACATCATCAAGCATGATGGACGCGTTTCCCTATCACGGATGCCATGCCACGGTTGCCCTTAGTTTGTAGATGTAATCAGGAGACAGGAGTTTTCTCCATCACTTTAGCTATCATACTCTAATTCCACTGATTTCAAAACTCAATTCTCCAGAAGTGGAGAGCAACACATATGCAGCTCCACTACACTATATATATTTTTTTAAAACCTGTGTTGGACAGGATTACCAACACAGAATGACTTGTTCAAATAGACAGAAGCCTTCTATATAGCAGACCAAACTGAACTCCTCTCTCGGCATGTCCAGCCCACTCAGCATCTCTGCCAATCTTGGCTAGTGGGAAGGTTGCTGACTTTTTCTGTGGCTCAACCAACAAGGCTAATAATTTAACAATTGTATTGTTATTGACAGATGGCATACACATTTGTTATTAAGGCACATGAAAGTTCACATGTTCCAGAAGTATTTCTGCCAAAAAACGCATTTTGATAAAAATAAAAAAAACATTCAAATGGCTCTCCTGTGAAGTCGTGACATGCGACATATGCTTAGTTTCCTGAAATGGGTTACAAATGGAGTCTTGCCAGCCAGCTAGGGGTTGTAAAGAGATGGAAACAAAA
This sequence comes from Salmo trutta, assembly GCF_901001165.1. Taxonomy (NCBI): domain Eukaryota; kingdom Metazoa; phylum Chordata; class Actinopteri; order Salmoniformes; family Salmonidae; genus Salmo; species Salmo trutta. The sequence goes on from NC_042964.1 coordinate 10,562,159, forward strand.
TGGAGTCTCACCAGCCATCCAGCTAGGGGTTGTAAAGAGATGGAAACAAAATGGGGTCTTGCCAGCCAGACAGTTAGGTTATTGTAAAGAGATGGAAACAAAATGGAGTCTTGCCAGGCAGGCAGCTATGGGTTGTAAAAGAGGCAGAAACAAAATGGTGTCTCGCCTGCCACCCAGGAAACTAGGGGTTGTAAAGAGACGGAAACAAAATGGAGTCTCGCCAGCCAGTCAGGCATCTAGCTTAATTTAAAAGCCCTCTTCTGTCTAACAGGATATTAAGGGAGATGGTATCCATCTCCGAACACATTTATCTAGCTTATATCAGCTGTAATACCAGATTGGCAAGGGGAATGGCAGTGGCGGAGCATGTGGCAGACAGCTGGTGAACGAGGGGGGCCTCTTTTTCTGTAGGACTTAATCTATTACGCAGCCCATTGAGGTAGTATGATGTGAACATTTGTGTTAGTCATAAATAAAATGCTCTCAAGGACATGTTAGCGGAGCACTTGGGGGTTTGCAGGGGTAGAGAAAACACATAACCCCCATTGAATATTGGACTGAGAAAACAAGCTCTTATCCAATACTCACTGGGTTTGAGTTCAAAGGTCAGTTCCCGATAGATATATGGTGATGTTAAAATCAAACAGAATGATGTTCGGAGCAGCTTGTACATACAGATGGATGGCAGGGGATCATTAAAGGGAAATACTGCTGTTAAGAATCTGCAGATAAATGCCATCCCATCTTCAAAGGACAGTGACCCCGTTTGCCACAGAATGACCCTTATCTCCAGGTTCAGGGGATGCCCTAGATTTGTCCCTGGAACCCGACAGGCTGATTTCAAAAAATTCCCCATGGCAGTGCCTCTCCTTGTCGAATTTAGTGAGAAGACATGTGAACGAGTGATGCATTTCAAGCAAATGGTTGTCTGGGCCAAGCCAGGAAAAAGTTTGCCTCAGAGAGCGAGAGAGGATTTGAGGTGATGATGGGTGTAAAGGGTTGGCGGTGGGGGTATGGGCGTTCCCCGAGACGTTAAAAGGGGTGAATTATGAAGTGCGTAAGGCAAAGTGACAGAGAGAAATAGCGATGTCCACGCTCCAATTCATCACCTGCTTATCATTGCAAATCTGCCCGTTGTCGTCCCGGTGCGGTCCGAACCCTCTCTGACATAAATGAAGGGAGACACTGGTAAAATGTCAGAGACACGAGGAGATACGCGATGAAGAAAAGAAATGGCCAAGTGAAGGAGTGATGAATTTCAAGCAAACGGTTGTCTAGGCCAAACCAGGACAAAGTTTGCCTCAGAGAGAGAGAGGTTGAGGTGATTATGGGTGTAAAGGGTAGGTGGGAGGGGGGGAGGGAGTTCCCTGAGACGTTAAAAAGAGTGAAATATGAAGCGTTAAAGGCAAAGTGACAGAGAGAAATAGCGACGTCCACGCTCCGATTCATCATCTCCTTATCATTGCAAATTTGCCCGCTGTCGTCCCGATGCAGTCCAACCCCCTCTCTGACGTAAACGAAGGGAGACACTGGTAAAATGTCGGAGACATGAGGAGGATACGCGATGAAGACACTAAGTGATGACTTCTACCTAGCTCTGTTTAATCAGTAGACTCCTATGCTTTTGATAACTTCTGACCCGGGCTGATAGAAATAAAAGTGATTTTCTTCTGTGAGGTTCCAGCGTTGAAGGTCATCTCATGTTTTAATTACACTTTGGGTGTTCCTTAATGGGAAGCTTTTTCTCTAGGATGCTCAATGCTTTCTCCATTACATTTCCTGTAATTGGCTTGTCCCCCTCCACTTTCTCCACTAGCCATAATACCCCTCTGCTGTCATGTAAAAAGGGAGTGATAGAGCAGCCTGGTCACCAGAAACACGTCGATTTTGACGTTTGAGGACGTCAAGAAACGTCTTCCTCGGCACTCACCAAAATGTTTACAATAAACTATGGGACAGCACTGGGCTCAAATTCACAACACTCACAGCCAGAACATGCTGCTTAAACAAATGTGTCACAGCATTTCACAATTATTCAGCAAGCAGGGAGAGTATTTGATGATCCTAAATGGAAACAGCACATTTTTGGTTTTATGCTTTCCCCAAACCATAGCCCTAGCCTTAACCTCTCGAAATGAATACCTAAACTTAACCCTTAAAGTTGTTTCTGTTTAAGCCCTGTAACCATACGGAATGAACCCTGTAACCAAATCAAAATCAATCAGTCACATACACATATTTAGCTGATGTTATTGCAGGTGTAGCGAAATGCTTGTGTTCCTAGCCTCAACAGTGCAGTGGTTTCTAACAATTCACAACAATACACAAATCTAAACGTAAAAGAATGGAATTAAGAAATTATTAATATCAGGAAGAGCAGAGTCGGACTGCCATTGACTAAAATACAGTAGAGTAGAATACAGTATATACATTAGATATGAATAAAGCAGTATGTAAACATTACTAAAGTGACTAGTGTTCCATTATTAAAGTGGCCAGTGATTCCATGTCTGTGTATAAAGGGCAGAAGCCTCTAAGATGCACCTTCTTTTGCACCTTCTTCACCACACTGTCTGTGTCGGAGGACCATTTCAGATTGCCAGTGATGAGTACGCCGAGGAACTTGAAGCTTTCCACCTTCTCCACTGCGGTCCCGTAGATGTAGATGGGGCGTGCTTCCTCTGCTGTTTCCTGAAGTACACTATCAGCTACTTCGCTTTGTTGACATTGAGGTAGAGGTTATTTTCCTCTCCGCCAGGGCTCTCACCTCCTCCCTGTAGACTCTCTCATCATTGTTGGTAATCAGGCATACTACTGTTGTGTTATCTGCAAACTTGATGATTGAGTTGGAGGCGTGCATGGCCACGCAGTCATGGGTGAACAGGGAGTACAGGATGGGACTGAGCACGCACCCTTGTGGGGCCCCTGTGTTGAGGATCAGCGAAGTGGAGGTGATGTTTCCTACCTTCACCACCGTCAGAAAGTCCAGGACCCAGTTGCACAGGGCACAGTTCAAACCACGTGGAATTAATGTGTTAAAATTAGACATTCATCCACATTACGTCAAATCCGACTTGAAACTATGACATCAGCTTGGATGGAGAACGGGTCGATCGTAAGATATGTGTCTGCTCTTCCCTCTACTTCCTCACCATATCATTTATCTTTCCTCTACTTCCACACTATATCATTTCACTTCCCTCTACTTCCACACCATATAATTTAACTTCCCTCTACTTCCACACCATATCATTTCACTTCCCTCTACTCCCACGCTATATCATTTCCCACAGTTTCCCCGCTGGTCATCCGACCCAGGGCTCTACATTCACTGGGATTTTACAGAGCATCTCTCATGTCTCGTCATAGGGGTTTAACGTCTGGGGCCTGATTAAGCATGCCTATCATAAAACAGGACAAAATGGCTGCCACCGAAAGGGAATGGAGACAGTAAAAGGGGTGGTTACGTGCTTGTAGCTGGGAAAAGTGCTATGTTGTGAACTGTGAAATGTCCTGCAACAACACCTTTACTTTAAATAAGGCTATGTGTGTCTAGAATGTCAGACAAGTGTAGCATATCTGTGGTTAGCATGCGGGCTCTGAATGCCAGTCACTTCCTGCATCTCCGGTCTAGACATCCAAGCCATGAATAAATACAATAGAGATCACCCCTATTGGCCCCTCAGATTTATCAGTGAGCCTTGTGTTCAAACAATGAATATGAAAGCTCTTTGCCGTGCACCCCTGACCTGACTTGAACACAATACTGCATAGCAGGCAGAGGAGGAGGAGGCGTCTGCGTGTTAGGCAGAACACACACGCAGGTCCCATTGCAAATAGACTTTGTAATGGAAGTGGGTCATGTGAGCACAGCACATATGCTGATGGAGCGGAGAAAAGGCGTAGCATAGATTTTTTTTTTACAGCATAGAACATAATATGCAATGAGAGAGAAGTGGTCCTATCTACCCAGTTGTCTTGCCATGCCGGTGAACCTGTTGTTACTTCCTCACACATCCAGGACCGTAGGCGTCACGAAACAAGCAATAACGGGAGAAATAATGAGCTTATGTAATGTCCTCGCATACTCCTGGCTAGCTGGGTGAGGGGGTGAATCTCAGCCTTGGTTGTTGTGCGAAGGTCCTCTGGGGGATGCAGATGGAGGTGGAGACAGAAAGAGAGGAGAGGGGTCATAGTAGTCTACCTCTCTGCCCCAGGGAATGCTGGGGCAGGGAGGTGAGGAGCACTGGTTACTCTAGCCCTGCCACCCAAAGGGCAGGGTGTGTCTGTGTGCGTGTGCGTGTGTGTAAGTGTGCGTGTGTTTGGAGCTATAATAAACCTTTCCCAGCAGAGTGGCATAGAGGATGTCGTGCCGTGTGCTCCTGGTAGCTCACAAGCTGTTTGTGTGTGTGGGTATGCACTATAGTATTCGACCCGGTCTAGAGAAATGTGTATGGATGCCACCCAGCGCCTATTTATAATGTGGGGATGTCTGAATGTATTTCCACATATGAGAGGACAAAGGTACAGTTGTAATTCTGCAGTATTGTGTGTGACCATGAATAATTATGTCAATTTGTTTGTATTTAGCCCTTCGTGCGTTCACTCCATACCTGCCCTTTGCAGGAACACTGATTTCACCTCATTTGTGTTTTTAGCTGGCGGGTTGCGTGATGCATTCCTGAGTAGACCTCGCATCCCCAGATTAATGCTGGAGGCCCATTAACCTGAGCTTGATTGATATCAGCTGATGAGAAACTACAGGCTCCTGTGAAATAGATTGATTGATGTCACACACCCACACAGATACTTCCGGAATACTAATGAAGAAATAGGTTTTGTCCCCAAAAAGGACCGTTTCATTAGTGTGGGGTTCAGACAGCGCGGTGCCACCCAGATGCATGTCCTGCTCTGGTTAAAATGAGAGCTTCAGACTATAAGGTTCTATCTGCAAAAAGAGCACTGGCGGATAATTGGCTTTAAAGTTCCAAACCCTCATTGGTTTGATTGGTGTCAGCAATTTTTTATCTAGTATTCTTTCGAACTTAACAACATGAATTGGGGTATTTCGAGTACTATATAGGTAGAGAACATTGAACAGAACAAGGCTATGACAATAACTACATTACTAAAATACAGAGAGAACCATATAGTCCCAAGCTCTCGAAAAACTGAAACCCCACCGGGCACGCGAGCGCTGGACAGTTCCAGGAGTAATATTGTACATATTTACATAATGAATACATATTACATTTGCATAATATTAGAATAGTGTTGTAATCTTGCAACAAGATGGAGTGTCTAGCAACTAGAGGCAAGGAATCCTCCTAGAGTGGTGGGGAACTCATCTATTGGTCACAGAAGCAGTACTACATTAAGGGAAAGGAGGATACCTAGTCAGTTGTCTAACTGAATGTATCTTCCACATTTAACCCAACCCCTCTGAATCAGAGAGATGCACGGGCTGCCTTAATCGACATCCACATGTTCGGCACCCGGGGAACAGTAGGTTAACTGCCTTGCTCAGGGGCAGAACGACAGATTTGTACCTTGTCAGCTCAGGGATTCGATCCAGCAACCTTTCGGTTACTGGCCCAACACTCTAACCACTAGGCTACCTGCCACCCCTTTAGAGTACCGGGGATAGGATCGATACCAAATAATGTACCTTGCAGTGGTAGGGAAATATGATTATATGTGGTATTCTAGTCAGAATTCACAGGCTGTTTATGTACCCTGACACTTCTGGGCGTGTTCTAGTGGGCGATGCAGTGATGTAAGATCATGTGTTAATGTGCAAAAGTAGGTAATTTTGTGTCTCTGGAAAAGCTTCCAGGTTTTCAACCGCTGCTCAACACTGGAAAAACTGCCAGGTTGATTGTTTTAATGCTTGCTCTATGTGTATGTATGTAGAGCCTAAAAGTGTCTGTGTGTGAAAAGAGGCACTGCAGTGCATTGAATTGTTGACTGTCTGATCTGCTGCTTGCCTCTGCTATCCCTCCTTCCAACAGGGTTTACCCCATGAGGCCTGGTCGGCTTCCAGCTGCCTGTCTTTGCCAGAGCCTGGATTTGGCCTCTGGGCTGGTGGTTGGGTGCTCTAGCCTCGGATAGCCTGTCTACTCTGCCCTGTAGTATCCATGGTTTACTGGCAGGCTCCACTAGTGCTCCTTCGGCCCCAGGCTCTGTATCCACCTTACTCACTGAGTAGGCCAGCCTTTCCCCTGTCCAGCCAAACGCTAAGGACATCATTCTGTATGTGGTTCCAAGGTTGATGGTGTGCTTTTCCTCCTCATCCACACTCCTCCATGTCTTTCTCTTCATCCCTTTCTGATATTGAGCTGTTTAGCTGGCACAGGCCTCGTAGACGAGGTCTTTAGAGGAGAGAGGCCCACAGAGACATTCTACTGATGAGTGGATGGCCATTGAGGGAGGCAGGGACACAGAAGAGAGGGAAAGAGGGAGAGAGAGGGTGATGTGAGCAGTGTTTGCCAGGCCAAGAGATCTCCACCTGCTCACCACTCTTTGCTAATTGGTTGTCTAACTGTGGTAGCCGTGCGAACACTGTGGGAGGACAGCGCTGGGAATTCTCTGCATGTCTGCAATCTCTCCATCACCCACTCCCTCTGTCCTTCCTTCCTCTCTCTCTCTCTCCTTCTGTGTCCTGTATGGATACACAACATTAACGTTTCTTAAGACATTGCATAAGACCACCTCACAGGAAGTTTCAAATGGAATACATTTGTAGCTCAGTTGAACTACTATACCATAACATTTTCAGTTATCTGGTCATGTTGAACCACTATACCATAACAGCTTCAGTTGTCTGGTCATGTTGAACCACTATACCATAACAGTTTCAGTTGTCTGGTCATGTTGAACTACTATACCATAACAGTTTCAGTTGTCTGGTCATGTTGAACTACTATACCATAACAGTTTCAGTTGTCTGGTCATGTTGAACTACTATACCATAACAGTTTCAGTTATCTGGTCATGTTGAACCACTATACCATAACAGTTTCAGTTATCTGGTCATGTTGAACTACTATACCATAACAGTTTCAGTTATCTGGTCATGTTGAACCACTATACCATAACAGTTTCAGTTATCTGGTCATGTTGAACCACTATACCATAACAGTTTCAGTTATCTGGTCATGTTGAACCACTATACCATAACAGTTTCAGTTATCTGGTCATGTTGAACTACTATACCATAACAGTTTCAGTTGTCTGGTCATGTTGAACCACTATACCATAACAGTTTCAGTTATCTGGTCATGTTGAACCACTATACCATAACAGTTTCAGTTATCTGGTCATGTTGAACCACTATACCATAACAGTTTCAGTTATCTGGTCATGTTGAACCACTATACCATAACAGTTTCAGTTATCTGGTCATGTTGAACCAGTATACCATAACAGCTTCAGTTGTCTGGTCATGTTGAACCACTATACCATAACAGTTTCAGTTGTCTGGTCATGTTGAACCAGTATACCATAACAGTTTCAGTTATCTGGTCATGTTGAACCACTATACCATAACAGTTTCAGTTATCTGGTCATGTTGAACTACTATACCATAACAGTTTCAGTTATCTGGTCATGTTGAACTACTATACCATAACAGTTTCAGTTGTCTGGTCATGTTGAACCACTATACCATAACAGTTTCAGTTATCTGGTCATGTTGAACCACTATACCATAACAGTTTCAGTTATCTGGTCATGTTGAACCACTATACCATAACAGTTTCAGTTATCTGGTCATGTTGAACTACTATACCATAACAGTTTCAGTTGTCTGGTCATGTTGAACCACTATACCATAACAGTTTCAGTTGTCTGGTCATGTTGAACTACTATACCATAACAGTTTCAGTTGTCTGGTCATGTTGAACCACTATACCATAACAGTTTCAGTTGTCTGGTCATGCGAAGATATCCAGACACATTTTACCCTCCCAGGAAGTGGTAGGCTCTAGTGAGAGGTTTGCTAAGGTAAGCCATCACATACGGTATGCATTGCTCCAGATAGAAGCCATTCTAAAGGAAGTTTGTGTTTTCAACCGCCAGGCCTCAGGGAGAGGTTGTCTGAGCTTGGCCATTTCCAACTTAACACATAGGCCGACGGTATGCCTTGCTCCAGGGAGAACTCATTCTATCCAGATAGCTGTGTGTTCCAGTGTCCCAACAACCAGGCTTCCTAACTGTCTCTACAGGCAGTGGCTCACTCCGGGAAATGCATCCCCCAAGCTTGCCTTTGAACTAGAATTGGAAATTGCAGGTAATAAGAATGTTCCTGGGGAAAAATTCCACCCCAGGGGTCCTCAAAGCCTAACACTGTTCCGATGTAGAGACTTCATTCGAATCGTTCCTTGCTGTGTGTGCTCCCTTGTGTGTGTGTCTCTGTGTGTGCATTCATCTCTCTGTGTGTGTGTGTGTGTGTGTGTGTGTGTGTGGTACACCCTCTGAGGGTCTGGAGGGGTAGATAAAACCTATCCCTTATAGCGGTGACACAAGATCCACCGAGATGGGAAGCGATATGCTCTTTATGTTCTGTTAATTGCCCGTGATTTTTCTTCGAGGGTTCTCGAGGCCGGGGCCTATGCTTTGGATTGGAATGATCTTAATCTGGCGCCGGAGCGCGGAGATATTTAACCGGCTCTCATTCTCAATAAAGCCTTGACAAAAGGGGGAGCTTACACCTACAAGATACAGTATGAAGGTGTATCAGCCAACCAGGAAGTGTCTGACAATTGTGGGGGATGTAGTCTTTATTAGAATAGGGGACTATTGATGATGAATTGCTGAATAGGCGAATGCTATTATGGTTGAGTAAAGCACCATTGATGAGAGGAAGGAAGTGCCCACTTAGCTAATGAATGGTGACGAGTGGCCACTTTTAATTACTAGTGCTTTACCAAAGAGGTTGTGACGAGCAGTGGCTTGATACTCCCTCTCATGTTGATATGGGTGTGGCTGAGACGCAGAGAGATTCGGCTTCAGAATCAAAGCTAGCGGCCGGCTTTTAAAGACTTGCCTTTTTTCTTCTTAAAATACATTGACCCCGGAGGAATCTATGCACTCGGGAGTGAAAGTAAGAAGAAGGAAAAAAGAGAGAGAGAAGAAAAGTATATAGCCAGGCATCACAAATGAAATGATGCCAACGTACACACCGCAAGAGATAAAGGCAGATCATTTTTCTTTAATACATATTATGGAGACAATTAAGGGGGACAAAGACCGTCTTCTTGGAAGACAGCACGTCAATTTCAATTTCAAGGTTCTTTGATGCACGGGGGGGGTATCAACCAAGAGCATATGTGTGGTGCCAGCGCTGACTTCCCAGGGCCGGGCAGACCAATCATCAGCAAGCAGGGGCATGTTTACATAGTCAGGAAAAACAGATGCCTGCAACCACAGTGTAAAGAAGGGATGAGGGACAGAGAAAGTGTATACAGGATTATAGATGCTTCCTCAAGCATATGAATTGCTGTTGTGGGGTTTATTAATCCTATGTTAATTTGTATTGCCGTTTCACAAGTATTCTAATCTTGTTGCATGTGAGAATGGTATATCACATACACATATATTGCATATCTCACTGTGGACAAAAGAACACAGGCAGTCATATGCACCCTTTACCCATGTTCAGTGATGAGAGGAAGGAAGTGAGAGGAATTCTGTAACTTTGAGGGCTGATGCCATAGCCCCTGTAGTAATTGAATAGGATATCCATGGTTATGACGGCTTCATGAGTATTTCTGATCACGCTACATATTTAAGGTTTATAACAGGGATCATCAACTAGATTCAGCCGCAGGCTTATTTTCTTCTTGAGTGGATGGCCTGGGGGGCGGAACATAATTTCAAACATTTGTAGACTGCAAATTGACCGCAAGTAGCCCAAACAGATACAGTATTTGGCTAAAACATAATCATTTCAAACCTTGCTTACATTTGTATGCTATCATGTGTCTCTCTATTATGCCTGGGAATAGTTGGGAACAGATTTCCAAAATGTAAAATCACTTGGAGACCGCCAGTTGGGGAACCCTGGTATATAGTATATCGCTTGGTGAACAAAGGAACACACGTCCACAGACTACGATGATGACTATAACAGTGTAATGACTTTATCAGTCTCCGGCACACGGAGATGCCTTTAAGACCCTCCAGCCTAGGCAGTGCATAGCGAGGCAAAACAGGCCAATCCAAATAGAAAAGGTATTTCATTAAATGTGCCATCATGGCATTTGATAAGCGAGGAAGTATATTATCCCTGCTGGGTATGTAGCGGTGGGAGGGGGATTGGAACGGAACGGCCTCCATGTATCGCGCTCAGCTTAGACCACGCAGAGACGCCCCTCGCAAGTCGCTGTAGTCGCTACACCCTATCCTCATGCATTGCTACGGAATACCTAATTAAACGGGGTAACGCCACGGCTTCCGTATTAATGTGGAGGGACTTGATTTCTAACACGGGGCAGGATTATAGCAAAGTTACGATTTTAAAAAAGTATTATTTAAATTATTCCAATTACAGATTCCGATGACATTAATCTCATTATGATTAAAACATTTGGCGTGAAACACTTGTACAACAAGCACAGAAAATCTAATAAGATATTTGGCACAAAACCTGTCCAACTTTAAGATCTTTATAGTGATAGTGAACAAACCACTGTTGAGACTGAATTATGCTATTTGAAGATGGTAAAAATACATTTGTTTGACTCTAAGTGTTCTCTTAACTCCAAAATGGTGATGAAATAAGAAATCATAACAGTCCACAGTTAAAAGCTTTAATTATTGTTTAATTCTGTGTTTTTTACTTAGCATTCTAACAGGTTATATTAACTCTAATTGAATACAATTAGATTGTAGGCTTTGTTATTTCAAATTACACAATTAGAGATACGAGTTATATTTCTTCTAAATAAGAGATGTTGTTTCCAGTAGAGGCACTTAAGAGACTAATCAAAGCTCAGAGCAGACAGGAGGAGAGATGAGGAGAGAGTTGTAACTCATGTTATTTGTTAATTAGCCCGTACACCCATTATCTTCAAATGAGCTGGCACCAGACTACAGAAACGTAAGTCAACCTCTGACTTCTTGTCTAACACATGACCTCACCCAGAGACTCATCTCAAAGCCATGTGAATTATTGAACAGGTACATGTTGTCAGTTTAGATATGCAAGTAATAAGTAACTGCCAGAGGTAGAGAGAGAGAGAGCGAGAAAGAGAGAGAGTTAGTTTTGTGTGAGCGTTTGATGTGTAAAACTAGCAGAGATCAACCGAGGTGCAGGTCGAGTGATTGACTCATTCATTCGAGGCCTCCTACAGAATAATCCTGACACCCCTGAACCAGGCCCAGCAGCGAGGCAAATTGTCAAGTGATTCAATTTCCTGTCTGCACTTGTCAATTTTTTTTTTTTTTTCACCCCGCCGCCTACCGGGATTGATGTTGTTTTCTGCTCTCGCTTTTTTTTCTTTGTCAAAAAGTGCACTTTCCTTTGAGTTTCAAGCATAGAAAAATCAATTTGAAATCTCTCGGAACCAAGGTTCCTTTTTTAGCTAATGAAAACATTTATTCTCCTTGATATTTCCTGAGCGAGGAGAGTACACCTCGGAAAATGGAATGCATTCTCGGCAATGGCAGAATGTGTGTTCTCTGTACGTATGAACGCATCATCGCTGATGAACATTGAACACACAGGAACAGACAGATGATGTAAAGGTAACTGCCAAAGTAATATAAACAAATGAGTAAATGAGGGATACAAGAAGCAGGTGCTGCCACACAGGTGTGGTTCTTGAGTTAATTACGCAAATAGCATCCCATAATGCCTAGGGTCATGTATAGAAATGCCCAATTGCCCATTGTTTTGTCTTCCATAGCTAGAAGAAGAGATCTCTGAAAGAGGGGCCTCAAAGGAGCATAGGGGGTTTAAAGTGAGTGAGTGAGTGAGTGAGTGAGTGAGTGAGTGAGTGAGTGAGTGAGTGAGTGAGTGAGTGAGTGAGTGAGTGAGTGAGTGAGTGAGTGAGTGAGTGAGTGAGTGAGTTTCAGTTACCAGATCTCAACCCAACGGGAGATTCTGGAGTGGCACCTGAGACTGCGTTTTTTTCCACCACCATCAACAAAAGTCCAAATTATGTAATTTCTCATGGAAGAATGGTGTTGCATCCAGACACTTGTAGAATCTATGTCAAGCTGTTCTGGCTCGTGGTGGCCCAATGCCCAACGCCCTATTAAGACACTTTATGTTGGTGTTTCGTTTATTTTGGCAGTTCAGTATTCAGACCCATTGACTTTTTACACATTTTGTTACGTTACAGCCTTATTCTAAAATGGATAAAATAGCTTTTTTTCCTCATCAATCTACACACTATACCTCATAATGACATAGCAAAAACAGGTTTTTAGAAATTTGAGCAAATTTAAACACTAAAACTGAAAGATCACATTTACATACGTTTTCACACCTTTTACTCAGTACTTTGTAGAAGCACCTTTGGCAGCGATTTCATCCTCAAGGCTCCTTGGGTATGATGCTACAAGCTTGACACACCTGTATTTAGGAAGTTTCTCCCATCCTTCTCTGCAGATCCTCTCAAGCTTTGTCAGGTTGGATGGGGAGCGTCGCTGCACAGCTATTTTCAGGTCTCTCAAGAGATTTTTGATCGAGTTTAAGTCCGGACTCTGGCTGGGCCACTCAAGGACATTCAGAGACTTGTCCCAAAGCCACTCATGTGTTGTCTTGGCTGTGTGCTTAGGGTCATTGTCCTGTTGTAAGGTGATCCTTCGCCCCAGTCTGAGGTACTGAGCGCTCTGGAGTAGGTTTTCATCAAGGATCTCTCTGTACTTTGCTCCGTTCATCTTTCCCTCGATCCTGACTAGTCTCCCAGCCCTTGCCGCTGAAAAACATCCCCACAGCATGATGCTGCCACCACCATGCTTCACTGTAGGGATGGTGCCGGATTTCCCCCAGATGTGTGGCTTGGCATTAAAGAGTTTCATCAGACCAGATAAAGTTGTTTCTCATGGACTGAGAGTCCTTTAGGTGCCTTTTGGCAAACTCCAAGTGGGCTGTCATGTGCCTATTACTGAGGAGTGGCTTCCATTTGACCATCATAAAGGCCTGAATGGTGGAGTACTGCATAGATGGTTGTCCTTCTGGAAGGTTCTCCCATCTCCGCAGAGGAACTCTTGAGCTTTGTCAGAGTGACCATCGGGTTCTTGGTCACCTCCCTGAACAAGGCCCTTCTCCCTCAATTGCTCAGTTTGGCCAGGGGGCCAGCTCTATGAAGAATCTTGGTGGTTCCAAACTTCTTCCATTTAAGAATGATGGAGGCCACTGTGTTCTTGGGGACCTTCAATGCTGCAGAAATGTTTTGGTACCCTTCCTGTGCCGTGACACAATCTCTGAGCTCTACGGTCAATTCCTTTGACCTCATGGCTTGGTTTTTGCTCTGACATGCATTGTCAATTGTGGGACCTTGTATAGACAGGTGTGTGCCTTTCCAAATGATGTCTAATACATTGAATTTACCACAGGTGTACTCAAGTTGTAGAAACATCTCAAGGATGATCAATGGGAACAGGATGCACCTAAGCTCAATTTCGAGTCTCATAGCAAAGGGTCTGAATACTTATGTAAATAAGGTATTTCTGTTTGCAAAAATGTCAGTATGGGGTATTGTCATTGTGGCGCTTTTGTCATTATGAGGTATTGTGTGTAGATTGATGATGATTTTTTAAATTTAATCCATTTTAGATTAAGGCTGTTATGTAACAAAATGTGGAAAAAGTCAAGGGGTCTGAAAACTTTCCGAATGCACATGTGTAAAGACACACAGCCACCATGCCTTTCTCAAACGAAGGATCTCGCATGGTGTTTGCGTATCCTTTTGTACGTGTTTGAATGTTTGAATCTCTCTCTCTCTCTCTCTCCCTCTCTCTCTCTCTCTCTCTCTGAAGAGGTTCCTCCTGCGACTTAATTAAAACAAAGTGATGCATCCACCCTAGGTCATTAAGTCTGAAAAGCTTTATGAGTAATTATACCATGGTTGTCACCTCCTCCTTCCCATCTACTGTATTTCCAGAGGCTAGGGTTGGAAGTGTATGTTTGTGCTTGAGTGTGCACATGTGTGTGAATAGGATATCAATTGCTTTGCATCTCTTTAATTGAAAACTATGGCCTACCATCTGTTTTGATTGAAGTGTGAAAAAAAATCAACCAGTTAATGGAAAGGCAACACTCACAAATGAATTAGTTAACGCTTTAACCTTCCCTGTTTCTCGACATTAGATATGTTCTACCATTCAATGTCTATCAAAATCTTCTTATGAATCATGTGTCTTAATACGAAGCGGTATATCAAGGGTTAACGCAGACAGTATTGAACCTTCCAATTTATATGCTTTAGCCAGAGGTGAATAGCCGATACACTGCAGAAATACCAAGGGCATTTCCTTGAGCCATTTATTTTTCTCTCTCTTTGTTATTCTCCTTTTTCTCACTCGCTCAAAATGAATACTGTATCAGAAAGTGTAAAATAAATCACCTCCGAGCTTAATCCTCCCCAGCGCCCAGACCGCATGTTCCTCAAGTTCTGAGAGAGTTTCAACACAAAGGCTCAGCTCTCTTCCTCAAATACCTTCCTAACTATAACAGCAGGCGGTGCACTAGTCAGCAGGCGGTGCACTAGCCAGCAGCCGGTGCACTAGCCAGCAGCCGGTGCACTAGCCAGCAGCCGGTGCACTAGCCAGCAGCCGGTGCACTAGCCAGCAGCCGGTGCACTAGCCAGCAGCCGGTGCACAAGCCAGCAGGCGGTGCACTAGCGGTAAAGCTAGTCCTATTATACATATAACATGTACAGCGACTTTGTCTTTGATGTGGGGCCGATCGATGGAGAGATTTAATACGAGGCATTTACAGTGAGGTTGCCAAATTGGGCCCTAAACACTTGGCCAACAATGTGTTTAGTCCAAGCGCCTGACCCATAGTGCTAGGTGTGTGTAATCCAGTTGTAGTTGTGGCGGTGTATAGGGACCATGACACATTTGACTGCCAACCGCCTTAGAAGGCATGAAACACAATCAAGGATTTACTTTAGTGGACACACACAGTAATACTAAAAAAAGTACACCAAAAATCATGCATACGCAATCATGTATCATATAACCACGCACACACACACAATAAACAACAGCAGGCTCCATTCACATGGACAAACAATGGAAAGGAAAGTTTGTCTCACACGGTTGTTGATTCTCCGGATGGCCCTTTAATGTTTTTATTTGTTTTCATGGGGTAGCTTCAGCTTTCATATTGCAGATAGATTGTGACTTCTATCAATGTAATTGTCTGCATTATTTCCAATTCCCCATATATATAATTTCTTAATGAATATATACAGTTGAAGTCGGAAGTTTACAAACACTTAGGTTGGAGTCATTGAAACTTGTTTTTCAACCACTCCACACGTTTCTTGTTAACAAACTATAGTTTTGGCAAGTCTGTTAGGACTTCTACTGTCACAACTTCCACCGAAGTCGGCTCCTCTCCTTGTTCGGGCGGCGTTCGGCGATCGACGTCACCGGCTTTCTAGCCATCGTCGCTCCATTTCTCATATGTCCATATGTTTTGTCTTGTTTCCATACACACCTGGTTTTCATTCCATAATCACACTGCATGTATTTTGTCCTCTGTTCCCCTCCATGTCTTTGTGTGTAATTGTTTATTGTTATGTGAGATGTTCACACGCTATACTTTTGTACATGTTCCGTGTTTTCTTTTGGGCACTTTGATGTCATTTTGTGCCTATTTCTTGACCAGAATAAAAGCGCGCCTGTTAAATCTACTCTGCTCTCCTGCACCTGACTTCGCCTCCCGTACACAGCCATAACATCTATGTTGTGCATGACACAAGTAATTTTTCCAACAATTGTTTACAGACAGATTATTTCACTTATAATTCACTGTATCACAATTGCAGTGGGTCAGAAGTTTACATACATTAAGCTGACTGTGCCTTTAAACAGCTTGGAAAATTCCAGAAAATGATGTCATGGTATTAGAAGCTTCTGATAGGCTAATTGACATCATTTGAGTCAATTGGAGGTGTACCTGTGGATGTATTTGAAGGCCTACGTACCTTCAAACTCAGTGCATCTTTGCTAGACATCGAGGGGGGAAGAAATCAGCCAAGACCTCAGAAAAAAATGGTAGACCTCCACAAGACTGGTTCATCCTTGGGAGCAATTTCCAAACGCCTGAAGGTACCACGTTCATCTGTGCAAACAATAGTACGCTAGTAAAAACACCATGGGACCACGCAGCCGTCATACCGCTTAGGAAGGAGACGCGTTCTGTCTCCTAGAGATTAACATACTTTGGTGGGAAAAGTGCAAATCAATCCCAGAACAACAGCAAAGGACCTTGTGAAGATGCTGGAGGAAACAGGTACAAAAGTATCTATATCCACAGTAAAATGAGTCCTATATCGACATATACCTGAAAGGCCGCTCAGCAAGGAAGAAGCCACTTCTCCAAAACCGCCATAAAAAAAAGCCAGACTACGGTTTGCAACTGCACATTGGGACAAAGATCGTACTTTTTGGAGAAATGTCCTCTGGTCTGATGAAGCAAAAATAGAACTGTTTGGCCATAAAGACCATCGTTATGTTTGGAGGAAAAAGGGGGAGGCTTGCAAGCCGAAGAACACCATCCCAACCGTGAAGCACTGGGGTGGCAACATCATGTTGTGGGGGTGCTTTACTGCAGGAGGGACTGGTGCACTTCACAAAATAGATGACATCGTGAGGTAGGAAAATGATGTGGATATATTGAAGCAAGACATCAGTCAGGAAGTTAAAGCTTGGTCGCAAATAGGTCTTCCAAATGGACAATGACCCCAAGCATACTTCCAAAGTTATGGCAAAATCGCTTAATGACAACAAAGTCAAGGCATTGGAGTGACCATCATAAAGCCCTGACCTCAATCCCATAGAAAACATGTGGGCAGAACTGAAAAAGCATGTGTGAGCAAGGAGGCCTTCAAACCTGACTCAGTTACACCAAAATTCACCCAACTTATTGTGGGAAGCTTTTGGAAGGCTACCCGAAACGTTTGACCCAAGTTAAATAATTTAAAGGCAATGCTACCAAATACTAATTGAGTGTATGTAAACTTTTGACCCGCTGGGAATGTGATGAAAGAAATAAAAGCTGGACTAAATCATTCTCTCTACTATTATTCTGACATTTCACATTCTAAAAATAAAGTGCTGATCCTAACTGACCTAAGACAGGGAATTTTTACTAGGATTAAATGTCAAGAATTGTGAAAAACTGAGTTTAAATGTATTTGGCTGTGGTGTATGTAAACTTCTGACTTCAACTGTATATATATATATATATATATTTTTTTATATATATATACTGCTCAAAAAAATAAAGGGAACACTTAAACAACACAATGTAACTCCAAGTCAATCACACTTCTGTGAAATCAAACTGTCCACTTAGGAAGCAACACTGATTGACAATAAATTTCACATGCTGTTGTGCAAATGGAATAGACAACAGGTGGAAATTATAGGCAATAAGCAAGACACCCCCAACAAAGGAGTAGTTCAGCAGGTGGTGACCACAGACCACTTCTCAGTTCCTATGCTTCCTGGCTGATGTTTTGGTCACTTTTGAATGCTGGCGGTGCTTTCACTCTAGTGGTAGCATGAGACGGAGTCTACAAGCCACACAAGTGGCTCAGGTAGTGCAGCTCATCCAGGTTGGCACATCAATGCGAGCTTTGGCAAGAAGGTTTGCTGTGTCTGTCAGCGTAGTGTCCAGAGCATGGAGGCGCTACCAGGAGACAGGCCAGTACATCAGGAGACGTGGAGGAGGCCGTAGGAGGGCAACAACCCAGCAGCAGGACCGCTACCTCCGCCTTTGTGCAAGGAGGAGCAGGAGGAGCACTGCCAGAGCCCAGCAAAATGACCTCCAGCAGGCCACAAATGTGCATGTGTCTGCTCAAACGGTCAGAAAAAGACTCCATGAGGGTGGTATGAGGGCCCGACGTCCACAGGTGGGGGTTGTGCTTACAGCCCAACACCGTGCAGGACGTTTGGCATTTGCCAGAGAACACCAAGATTGGCAAATTTGCCACTGGCGCCCTGTGCTCTTCACAGATGAAAGCAGGTTCACACTGAGCACGTGACAGACGTGATAGAGTCTGGAGACGCCGTGGAGAACGTTCTGCTGCCTGCAACATCCTCCAGCATGACCGGTTTGGCAGTGGGTCAGTCATGGTGTGGGGTGGCATTTCTTTCGGGGGCCGCACAGCCCTCCATGTGCTCGCCAGAGGTAGCCTGACTGCCATTAGGTACCGAGATGAGATCCTCAGACCCCTTGTGAGACCATATGCTGGTGCGGTTGGCCCTGGGTTCCTCCTAATGCAAGATAATGCTAGACCTCATGTGGCTGGAGTGTGTCAGCAGTTCCTGCAAGAGGAAGGCATTGATGCTATGGACTGGCCCGCCCGTTCCCCAGACCTGAATCCAATTGAGCACATCTGAGACATCATGTCTCGCTCCATCCACCAACGCCACGTTGCACCACAGACTGTCCAGGAGTTGGCGGATGCTTTAGTCCAGGTCTGGGAGGAGATCCCTCAGGAGACCATCCACCACCTCATCAGGAGCATGCCCAGGTGTTGTAGGGAGGTCATACAGGCACGTGGAGGCCACACACACTACTGAGCCTCATTTTGACTTGTTTTAAGGACATTACATCAAAGTTGGATCAGCCTGTAGTGTGGTTTTCCACTTTAATTTTGAGTGTGACTCCAAATCCAGACCTCCATGGGTTGATAAATTGGATTTCCATTGATTATTTTTGTGTGATTTTGTTGTCAGCACATTCAACTATGTAAAGAAAAAAGTATTTAATAAGATTATTTCATTCATTCAGATCTAGGATGTGTTGTTTAAGTGTTCCCTTTATTTTTTTGAGCAGTGTATTTTCCTTCTTTACTATTTTCCCCTAATCCTACCACCCCATCGCCAGATAGGAGTAAACTAATGAAATATATGTTTGTTCTTTGTTTATTCTCCCCAGTGTATTTCATGTTTCAATAATGTTAGTATATTACTTACCGTATCCAATAGGACGGTATCAGCTGTGTGGCTGTCATTGGTGTGCAGTATACTATAGTAGATCATGTGTAAATGGATTAAGGATATACACTGGTTATGTGTTGTGACACAGTGTTGTCGCTGGGGCTCTATCCATCCCTAAAGCTCAATCCCAGGCTCCCTGGGCGATGAGCATCTGTGTGCCGGACGTGTCACCAAAGCTGACACCTCCAGCCAAGCACCAGCCAGCCCGGCTGTAAACTCTGAAATCCAGATTTTCAGGGGCCGCCTCTGCACCGCAGACACACTGGCTACACTGCCAGAAAGAAGCTGAGTCGCTATGGCACAGCAGGAAATTCATCACAAGTCCAATAGTTCTCCAACTCTTTTTTTGTCATTAACCGTTGTCCCTGTTGATAGGTGACTTGGGATCCAGAAAGAAAAATGAAGGAAATGTTGTTGGCCCAATGGGAAATTAATTGATAAAGAATGAGTGTGGGGCTTTGCTTTGTAAGGGCAGTCCAGTGTTCTGATATTGTCCACAGAAAGCGGATTATGACCGATCTGAAACTCACAGCCAGTGAATGATAAAGTAGTGGACCTGTAAACAATATTGAAACGTTTTTTTAGGGAGCTTTTAAGCGACATTGATCTGCAACCTCACTGGTCCAGAACCTTTGTCTAAGATCAGTGAACTCAGTCTCAGTTGTGGCAGAGAAAGATCTCCAGCAGTAACTAGTTACAACATTTTTCATGGAATTAAAACTGTAGATATCTTTCAAATGTTGATTTCCCTTTGGTTTCCACCTGTGTACTCCTCTCCAATTGAAGCAGATATCAATGGTTCACTCTATTTGCAGCAACTTCTGCTAGGTGACAATGGCTGCGTTTAGACAGGCAGACGAATTGAGATCTTTTTCCCCCCACTAATGTGTCTCTTGACCAATCAGATCAGCTCTGAAAAAGATCTGATGTGAAAAGATCTGATGTGATTGGTCAACATTTGACCAATTAGTGGAAAAAATATCAGAATTGGACTGCCTGTCTAAACGCAGCCTAAGAGCCAATGTACATTTAAATCCTCATTTAATAACCTCATGGGTCTGAGCAGAGAAAGTGTATTTAGTTATCATTGTGTATAGGTTATAAATCACAGGATGTTGATGTATGAAGCACTACCAGCACAGCAGTAGTATCATATGAGATTATAACTCGAAGTTTGGCGCATATTTCTCCTTTTGTACATGTAGAAGAAAGAGGAACGAGGAAGACTTCCCCTGCCATCTATTCCCAGTGGACTTCTCATTGTGTTGTGTGTAATCTGTGAAATAAGGAAGCGGATCTCCGCTTGCTGTCTGGAGCTTAAATCAATAGCCGCTTCCCATTTATTGGATCTAAATACCCACAAAACTTCCAGAATAGCTTGTTTTAAATACGCTTTACTTGATGTTGTTCTCTCCCTCCTCCCTTGTCTTGCTCTCTCTTTCTCTTTTCTATCCACTCATTCTCTCTCTCTCCTCTCTTTTCCTCTTTCTCTTTCCCCTCTCTCTCTCTCTCTCTCCTTCTCTCTGTCTCCCAGCAGTTATCAGCAGTTCCTCTTCACATATTTTCTGGCAAGGGATAAATTAGATGCGATTCAGTTTTAAACACTGCAATCTGGTCCTTTAGGAAGACACCCCCCCCTCGCTCTCTCCATCTCTCTCGCTCTCTCCATCTCTCTCTCTCGCTCTCTCCATCTTTCTCTCTTCCTCTCTCCATCTCTCTCTGTGTAGCTGGCAGCATTGTTGAGCCTGCATTGCCCATTGAAATAGTAAAATAGTAAATTCTTGTCAAAATAGACTCTTTTGTCCTCCTGTGCAGCAGATTACTACCAGCCTGTGTTCTTCTGGAATTGCCTTTTCAGCTGATCACAGTCCTAGCCAACCCCTTTCCCATGTCCCCTCATTATAATACTCACAATTTAACGCCAGTATAGGAAACATACCTTTGGTCATAGTAAAACCTCAAACAGACACACAGACATATAGTATTATGTTTTGATGTTTAGCTGGATTGGCCCATTAGAGCCATCCTGTGGTCCTTGTTCAGTGGTAGATGGAGTTCCGGACCCGGTGGACCAAGGCTCCAGGTGATGGAGAAAATAGGGTATTCAGGGGAAGCATATTTTTCTCACCGTATCTTATTTAGATAGGTGGGTGTTACATTGAAAAAGATAGGAGGATGTTGATAAATGTTGTTGGGGAAAATGGAATGAACTACATCTTCTCAGACATCTCTGGTGGCCATTGAAGACAGTTCATTTTCTTTCTTTTTTTTCTTTTTTTACCCCTTTTTCTCCCCAATTGGTAGTTACAGTCTTGTCTCATCGTTGCAACTCCCATACGGATTCAGAAGAGGCGAAGGTCGAGAGCAGTGCATCCTCCAAAACACAACCCAACCCAACCAAGCCGCACTGCTTCTCGACACACTGCCCACTTAACCTGGAAGCCAGCCACACCAATGTGTCAGAGGAAACACCGTACACCTGGCAACCGTGTCAGCGTGCAGTGCGCCCAGCACGCCACAGGAGTCGCTGGTGCACCAAGGACATCCCTGCCGGCCAAACCTTCCCCTAACCCGGATGACGCTGGGCCAATTGTGCGCCGCCCCAAGGGTCTCTTGGTCGCAGCCGGCCACGACAGAGCCTGGACTCGAACCCAGAATCTCTAGTGGCACAGATAGCACTGCGATGCGCCACTCGGGAGGCCTGATAGTTCATTTTGTGACCAGGCACAAACGCTGATTCAGAGAACCTGGCTTTTTCTACCCCGGGGAACCCGGTCAACCGGTGATAGATTCCAGATCGGATTGAATAAACAACAGCTAATTAACAATGTGGGAGCATTGCCGGATAACACCGCCATTACTGTCTTCTCTGAGAGACATAAAGGGCTTGTTATTGTACATATCATAAAGGGGGTTCTATAAAACGGGTTCGGGGAGATCTGCGATCTGATTGGCTGAAAGGAAGCGATGGAGAGGAGGTGGGCTTCTATCATGTCGAGAGGGTTGGGGGGTTGTTGCTAGTTATTAATGTCGGTGTCTCTCAAAGTGCTTCTCTCTCTGGGATGTACAGTGAGGGAAAAATCTATTTGATACCCTGCTGATTTTGTACGTTTGTCCACTGACAAAGAAATGATCAGTCTATAATTTTAATGGTAGGTTTATTTGAACAGTGAGAGACAGAATAACAACAAAAAAATCCTGAAAAACGCATGTCAAAAATGTTATAAATTGATTTGCATTTTAATGAGGGAAATAAGTATTTGACCCCTCTGCAAAACATTACTTAGTACTTGGTGGCAAAACCCTTGTTTATTGTAGTTGGCCACCAGGTTTGCACACATCTCAGGAGGGATTTTGTCCCACTCCTCTTTGCAGATCTTCTCCAAGTCATTAAGGTTTCGAGGCTGGCGTTTGGCAACTCGAACCTTCAGTTCCCTCCACAGATTTTCTATGGGATTAAGGTCTGGAGACTGGCTAGGCCACTCCAGGCCCTTAATGTGCTTCTTCTTGAGCCACTCCTTTGTTGCCTTGGCCGTGTGATTTGGGTCATTGTCATGCTGGAATACCCATCCACGACCCATTTTCAATGCCCTGGCTGAGGGAAGGAGGTTCTCACCCAAGATTTGACGGTACATGGCCCCGTCCATCGTCCCTTTGATGCGGTGAAGTTGTCCTGTCCCCTTAGCTGAAAAACACCCCCAAAGCATAATGTTTCCACCTCCATGTTTGACGGTGGGGATGTTGTTCTTGGGGTCATAGGCAGCATTCCTCCTCCTCCAAACACGGCGAGTTGAGTCGATGCCAAAGAGCTCCATTTTGGTCTCATCTGACCACAACACTTTCACCCTGTTGTCCTCTGAATCATTCAGATGTTCATTGCCAAACTTCAGACGGGCATGTATATGTGCTTTCTTGAGCAGGGGGACCTTGCGGGCGCTGCAGGATTTTAGTCCTTCACGGCGTAGTGTGTTACCAATTGTTTTCTTGGTGACTATGGTCCCAGCTGCCTTGAGATCATTGACAAGATCCTCCCGTGTTGTTCTGGGCTGATTCCTCACAGTTCTCATGATCATTGCAACTCCACGAGGTGAGATCTTGCATGGAGCCCCAGGCCGAGGGAGATTGACAGTTCTTTTGTGTTTCTTCCATTTGCGAATAATCGCACCAACTGTTGTCACCTTCTCACCAAGCTGCTTGGCGATGGTCCTGTAGCCCATTCCAGCCTTGTGTAGGTCTACAATCTTGTCCCTGATATCCCTGGAGAGCTCTTTGGTCTTAGCCATGGTGGAGAGTTTGGAATCTGATTGATTGATTGCTTCTGTGGACAGGTGTCTTTTATACAGGTAACAAACTGAGATTAGGAGCACTCCCTTTAAGAGTGTGCTCCTAATCTCAGCTCGTTGCCTGTATAAAAGACACCTGGGAGCCAGAAATCTTTCTGATTGAGAGGGGGTCAAATACTTAACTCCCTCATTAAAATGCAAATCAATTTCTAACATTTTTGACATGCGTTTTTCAGGATTTTTTGTTGTTATTCTGTCTCTCACTGTTCAAATAACCCTACCATTAAAATTATAGACTGATCATTTCTTTGTCAGTGGGCAAACGTACAAAATCAGCAGGGGATCAAATACTTTTTCCCCCTCACTGTATCATCAGAGCTCCTCCCTTTTTACCTACAGCACACTTCCTCCCTCTCTCCATCTCTCACTCCTTCCCTATCTCCGTCTCTCACTCCTTCCCTCTCTCCATCTCTCACTCCTTCCATCTCTCCGTCTCTCACTCCTTCCCTCTCTCCGTCTCTCACTCCTTCCCTCTCTCCGTCTCTCACTCCTTCCCTCTCTCCATCTCTCACTCCTTCCATCTCTCCGTCTCTCACTCCTTCCATCTCTCCGTCTCTCACTCCTTCCCTCTCTCCGTCTCTCACTCCTTCCATCTCTCCGTCTCTCACTCTTTCCCTCGCCTGCCTGTCTCCTGCTCATGTGTGCGTTATTACATAAAGACGTTTTTGTTTATTTTTACGATCTCATTATCCTTTGAACATGCAAGCCACAGTGAGAGCAGGGAAGATCACATGGTCTTTGACAAGATTGTTGTATCTGATACGACCTGATACTGAGCCTCCTTCACAGCTACTGAGACCATGATGTTATTAGTGGATTCATTTGTCTCTCCTAATGCACTTAGCAATTCTCCATAGCTGTATCCCTCCTTCCTCCCGTCTCTTCCCTCTCGCTCTCTACCTCGGTATGTGGCTGTGAAGGAGGGATGGTGAGTGGTGGGTGGATGTCTGAGTACAGGGAAGCAGTGAAATGAATCTAGGGCTTGTAGAAAACAGATAGATTTGAATTACCCGGCTCCCCGAGAGCAGACTATAAGAGGAAGTACATACACAGTGTAATTAGATTACAGCCCACAGTCAGCTGTGTCTCTCTCTCTCTATTTTCCCCAGCAGTGATGTTAACATTAAGTCTGCATTATTATAAACCAACCATTACTTTAGCCAAGGAGGCTACTCAATCAACGGTATCAAAATAGCCATTTTGGAGCTTCTCGCTAATCCAAAGCTTGTGAATAGTTAGTACATCTCCATAGATAGCTGCTAAACTCAGCCTGTAGCCTCATTTGCCTTACTGTTAGTGGGCTAGACTGAATATTATAGCTACTTGATAATCCATAGCTAACTACTAGCTCATACATAGCCATGCTAGCTAGTTAGCTAGTTGCTCAAAAATGTACCTCATATGACCCACAGTGACGTGGTAATCGCATAGCCTCTACTTGTGCAATGCTACAGAATACACACTGTGCTGTACTGAAACTGTTGCTAATTTTAGCATCATGTTGCTAAACTGTGTGTTGTTAGTGTGTCCCATTGGCTGACAGCTTGAGCTTCTGCACAAAGTTCACGTACAGTACATAAGCGGCTAACATTTGAATCGGTTTGGAGAAAAAGTTATTGAATTATCCAAATGGGAGCCGGGAGTTAAAAAGTGATGACTTGCTTTGTGTGTTTCCGCCTCCCCCGCTGTGCGAGAAAGGGGATTCAGCATGTCTTTTTTTCCTGACCTCTTCTGAGAAGGAAAAATCTAAAACGTTGCCTCGTTACCACACTCTAACCATCCCGTGACATAGCCACCTCCTGGAGATGAGAGTTTCCTCACACGTAAACACTGATCTCTCAGGCTTGCTAAATCCTTGCAGTCCTATTGTTAACAGAATACTACATTTCTTCACCAATCTCTCTTTAATAACTCTCTTTTTTTGTGGTCCTCATCCCGACACACACTGTATATGGACTGGAGGACAAAGGGGTGGAGTTAATTATGTGGTTAACGTAGAAGAGATTTCTTGGGATTAGGCGGTAGGGAGAGAGGCATTAGGAGCAGAGGGGGGTATTTGATCTGTCCACTGCCAGGAACTGTAATCCCACTTCCTCTCTCTCTGACCTCACTTGCCTTTAGGAGGGAGTGCATGGGCAGTTACACAGGGGATAACATTTTAGAGGCAGCGGTGCCCTTGGGGACAGGTTTTATCACCTCGGAGTGGAGGACAGGAGGAGAGGTGAGGACGACACACTACCGTCGGTCTGTGTGTGTTGTTCTCAGCCTTTAAGGAACCCCCAGCAGCAGCAGTGGTACAGTAGCAGGCCCATCGTGAATTTCAACATGTTCAGTTCCCCCTCACACACCCCTTCTCCTGAGTGGAAAAACACCTGTGTATGGTAGTTTTTTGTCCAGTGTGTCTCTGTTCCTAGAAAAACAATCACAAGAGACTAGTGGTCGACATTTCAGTTGTAAGACGTTTCTCTGGACAAGTTTCTGTTTACAATAACATAAACAACAGAGTGTGATTGTGTCTAGTGAAGACAATACCCTTCCTTCAGCGCCCCTCCATCTACAGAGCTAAGTGTTCCTACCGATTGAACATACTCTCTCCTAGCCTAGCGCTAACTGCTGGCTCAATGTAGACGTCTCAGGCCCACCTCTAAACCACAGAAGGTTGGGTGTATGGTGATGTGCTTCCTGGTTCTATCCCAGCCACCTCTAGACAGGTGTCTGGGTCAGGCCGTGTCGTAGCTCACCCTGGCCCAGGTGTCCAACCTCATCTCCCTGATAGCCCCGGGGCTGGCTCCACCTGACTCTGTTAGGCGAGCCCACCACTGATGCTAGGGGGCTGTGTGTATGTGTATCTGAATGATAGCCCTGTCCTCCTGTCACAGAGGGAAGAGTGGTGCTGGCTTTTTCTGTTTGCCTATTTTTCAAGACCGCTCTTCTCAGAGCAGCGAGGCGTTTCCAACTGAGATCTCTATCAGCCGTGATTTATATGATGTGCTCCCTCTCTTTCTTCCTCTTCCCCTCTCTCTCTTCCTCTCCCTCACTTCTCTCTCTGTCTCTTTTACGCTCTCTCTACTTCTCTCTCTCTTAGTTTGTCTCTCTCTTACTCTCTTTCTCTCCCTCCCTCTATCTCTTTCTCTCTCTCCTTCACCCTCCCTCTCTCTTTCTCTCTCTCCTTCACCCTCCCTCCCTCTCTCTCTTTCTCTCTCTCTCTCCTTCTCCCACTCTCTTTGGTCCTCCTGTCCATCCATCATTTATTTCTCTAGCTGGTGCCACCGGTCTGTGCCTCCTCATCACTATCTCTCTACCTTGCTACCTTGGCCTCCTATGACAAGGATAGCAGAAAGAGACCAGTGGAGGTACAAGGAAAAGACAAATGGGAGTGTGATATTCATGGCTAGTGGATGAGAGAGGCATGTAGCAATGGAAGGATGAAAAAAGGAGTACAGAGAGGGGAGGATGATATGAAAGAGGGGAGGATGATATGAAAGAGGGGAGGATGATATGAAAGAGGGGAGGATGATATGAAAGAGGGGAGGATGGTATGAAAGAGGGGAGGATGATATGAAAGAGGGGAGAATGGTATGAAAGAGGGGAGGATGATATGAAAGAGGGGAGGATGGTATGAAAGAGGGGAGGATGGTATGAAAGAGGGGAGGATGATATGAAAGAGGGAAGGATGATATGAAAGAGGGGAGGATGATATGAAACAATACACCAGGAACGTGTGTGCTGTATCCTCTCAAAAAGTCCCTCATTCATTTGGTAGATGAGTAAATTATTCATCACCATCAGGGACCAACTCACCCTCTTGGTGTGTGCGTGTGTGTGTGTGTGTGTGTGTGTGCAGGCAGATACACGTTTTTGTATGGGTACATCTGTTGTTTATTTTTAACCTGCATGTGAACGTTTATTCCTTATTCCTCTCTGATTCATGCTGGTCTGTTGTTATTCCAGTGACTCTGGAACAAGAATACTCCCAACAGTCCACCAAGCTGTTACTTACAGTACCCGGTGAGAGCCCATACATTGGCCACAAAATCAGTAGCTTCACTCTGTTTTTGTAGTGTGTGTGCATACACAAGCATGTGTGCCTGCCTGCTACCCCTCCTCCCTGGCTCTCTCTCTCTCTCTCTCTCTCTCTCTCTCTCTCTCTCTCTCTCTCTCTCTCTCTCTCTCTCTCTCTCCTCCCTCCCCACCTAAACTCTCGCTCTCTCACTCGCTCACACTCTCTCTCCGCATCTCCTCTTGGCTCTAAGTATCGTAGTCTGGCTGTACTTTCAAAGGGAGCGGAGTACGTCCAACCTCCCTTGCTCCATTTATGCCACGGTCTCGTGTTTTGCTGCCCCAGTGTACGCGGATAGCCTGCCTATAGACTGCTGGATCAGGAGAGTCTCTTAGAAGGAAAGAGGGGAAGGATGCACTCGCTGCTGCAGCCCCTGTTTCAATTAGCATGAATTTCACAGCAGTGGCGCCGGTCCGAGCCAGACAGCCAGCAGTCTGTGCCGGAGCTCCGAGAGGACTACCTCTTCCTCAGACCAGTGTCTTGGAATCCACAGACTGAGAGGGAGAGATCCGGGAATCTTTTTCCATCTACAGGGACATAAAGGAAAGCAAAAGCAGGATACTGTGTGATATTGTGTTAGGAAGGAAACAAAGAGGATTTTGAAGGATCGATACGCTGTGATGCTTTTCAGAGCTGGATAGGAATAAGGATCAGTTGGATGCTCTCTTGGGTGAGACTCTACTGCCTCTGCGTCCATATCCACGCTGCTCTCCATCCCAGCTCGGCTCTCTCCGCGAGGGGAGAGGGATTCTGAGAGTCTGTAGTTGTGGGGAATAGCTGCTCTCCATCCCAGCTCGGCTCTCTCCGCGAGGGGAGAGGGATTCAGAGAGTCTGTAGTTGTGGGGAATAGCTGCTTTTGCTGCTGCTTTTTCTCTTTCTCTGCCTTGTACTCGTTTTCCAAATTCCTATCTTTTCCACTCTCTGCTGCAGACTGCTCTGCTCTGTCGTCCCTCCAGGGATTTGAAAGCCTGGAAGCTGGATTCAGCTGCACCTCCATCGTCTTGGCGCTGCACTAGCCCTCTCTCTATCACTCTATCCCTTTTTTGCCTGTTGTTTTCCGATGTGAGAGATTTCATCCAGCAAACGGTGGGGATGGTGGTCGTTTTTTTAACCACACCGAGGGCTCAGGCTCTGGATCGAGAAGGTTTGTAGCGCTCTCGCAAGGCAGAGGAAACCTTCCGTTACTATAGACATTAAACCGGGTTATCGAGCTAAGATTAGTCATTTAGTTTTACAGATGGAGGTATTTTGGTTTTAGAATATGTGTTCCCCTGATTAATCGTTTGCTGTTTAGGCTGCCAGTGATCATTTGTGTTGTGGTGCCTAGGAGAGTGCTTTAACTAAAATCTTTAGTTGGCAAGGGGGGAGGGTCGTTTTTTGGGGGGGGGGCTGTTGTTTTTGGGGTTTTGTATTTTTGGTGCTCTGGAGAATAGGAATAGGAAATAGGCTCCTGGAAGGATTTCGTCGCTGGATTTGAGAATTTTGCTCCTTTTTGGAAAGATTTGGGGTTTTCTTTCTCCTGAACATACCTTTTTTCCTGCAGTGTTTTTGGGATCATTGTCTTCAGGAGGAGGATCTTGTTTTTGTTCATTCTCTTCTGATTTAATTTTAATTGTGCTGGGAAGCCGGGGATCATGGGCCCTGGATCCATCTGAAATGTCGTCTTCCTCTTCCTGTCGCGTGGGAGGAAGTTGGAGAGGAATGATGCTCCCTTGGAAATCCGCCCCCGTGCTTCAGGCGGTCCTGGAGGTGGGCGGAGGACTGCTGCTAGTGCAGCGGCCCGCGGCGCTCTTGGTGTGGGCCAGCCCGGCCTGCCTGTTCCGGCTGGTGCTCTCCCTGGCACTGCTGGCCTTCCCCTGCCCTGCAGTGGCCGCCCGCGTCTCCTCCAGCCTCAGCACCACCCACCACGTCCACCACTTCCACAACAAGCATGGAACGGTGCCCATCGCCATCAACAGGATGCCGTTCCTCACGCGTGGGGGCCACGGTAAGCTCCAAACTACTTCGTCCTATTCTAACGGTCGGTGTATCGGTTACTTAGCGCTTTATCACACAGGTGAGAGTGTGTACATGTGTGATGTGTGGCTATATGATGTGGGTTATGGACGTCAGTGGAAGTTTATGGTCTTGAAGGGGGTTGATTTGCAGTTGGCGAGGAGGTGGTCCAGGTTGAGAGTGGCTCATCCATCTATTGATCCTGGTCAATCCACACAGACAGGGCACTCCATTGGCTGCTCAGCCATCTTCCACAGCGCGTCATTGGTTGCAGGTCCCCGCTGGTCACACTGATTCATGGATCCGGAATGGCCGATGATGATGTTGTGTATCCTGCTGTGTATCCTCAGACAACAGGGCCCCCTATGCACATGATTCATACATGCAGCGGCCATTTTGGATCAACACTATGCGGGGGTTGTGACATATGCAGATTAATGTAATCATCATCTGTAGCGCAACTGTTGACACACAATGGCTGGGTTCTAATGTCCTTTAAAGGTCTTTCAGAGATTGCGTTCTGCTTTATGCATTCGTTATGGTACGCTATGTGTCCTGGTTTCGCATTGACAATTGACTCCACGACTTCACTGTGCTCTAGAAATGTTTCTGGCTGCTTCTCTCGGGGTTGTGTGTTGCTTGCTGCACTGTTCTAAGCCAAAGATGTCAGAGCCGAAGCGAGGCTTGTCTTTGATGTGCTCCATCATAAGCTTCCCCTTCTGCAGTCTTCTTTTCCTCCCCTCGGCCAATCCAAACCTTCCTGTCACAGAGAGAATACCCAGTGTTCCGGCAACTCGAGCTTGTCCTCCATTGAAATGTTTGCGTGTTCCGCTGTCCATATCTTTCAATTCTCTCCACTTAGCTGCAGTCTGTTTAGCTGTAATCTGTATCAATCAGACAGAGGAGGGCAGCTCACATAGACCACCGTAGTCAATTGGCTGAGCCTGCACCTCTATTGACGTTAATGGCTTCCAGCATACTTCCCTGTGCTCAGTACCGCATTGGATTTATGACTTTCCCTTTCTCTGTCGAGCCATTGAGCTCAATATGCCAACTGTGTCTCAGCCAACCACCACTATGTAACACAGTAGAGCTTGCAGTGGAGTCAGAGAAGATGTGGGGAAATAATGGCTGCTTTTGCCAATCAGGGTTTGATTAAATGTTTTTATTATGTTTGCCTTAGACTGTATTAACCTGGCTCGAAGCACTCTATGCACAGACACACACAGGTACACAGGTACACAGGTAAACAGGTACACAGGTACACACACACACACACACACACACACACACACACACACACACACACACACACACACACACACACACATTCTTTTAGCAACTAAAATGTCAGCTGAAACCCTGGCAACCCTGTTCTAATCACTGTTGTGTTTTTTTCACCCTCTCGCTTGGGTAATTGGATTGCACTTCTCTTGCATCTCGAGTTGCTAAGCTATTTAAATTTACATAATTAACATAAACATTTCTCGAGGTCTCTCGGCGGATTCGCGTCTGTCAGATGATATTGGACCGCTTGGAGAAATGGGGTGTTTGTTTGGCTAAATGGAAATGATGTCAAAAGAAAGGAAACCTCTGTTCCGGAGCATGACACTGACCAAGTGTCCGCTATAGTCATGGCTGTTTCTACTGTCTCTCGTTCACATTAGCATACCGTATAGAAGTACACAACGCATAGAACCCGTTGAAACGTCTAGCATTGGTTTAGTGGTCACGTGATACCGTGCTTACTCTGACAACTCGGGTGTCTTTTTTTAGATTATGCAGAGCAGCATGTGTTCATCAACCGATTCCATTTCATGTAAAAAGACATCACACATGCTCTTGATTACCATTCCAATGGAGAAGCTTCATTTTAATCGCTCTCAATAAGCTATCCAAGGCATCCAAGTGCAGACTCAAGCCTCTCTATATTAAGTGCCAGCCCTCGGTGCTGCTAACCAAGTGGTTGAAACCCTATTACAGTCTTCCCCATGATAGGATCAAATCAAAGTTTATTTGTCACATGCACCGAATACAACAGGTGTAGACCTTACCGTGAAATGCTTACTTACAAGCCCCTAACCAACAATGCAGTTTGAGAAATAGTGTTAAGAAAATATTCACTAAATAAACTAAAGTAAAAAACATTTTTGAAATAAAAAGTAACAAAATAAAATAACAATAACAAGGCTGTATACAGGGGGTACCGGTACCGAGTCAATGTGCGGGGGTACAGGTTAGTCGAGGTAATTTGTACATGTAGGTAGGGGTAAAGTGGCTATGCATAGATAATAAACAGCGAGTAGCAGCAGTGTAAAAAAAAAAAAAAGTAGGGAGGGGGGTGGGCAATTATTAATAGTCCTGGTGGCCATTTGATTAATTGTTCTGCAATCCTATGGCTTGGGGGTAGAAGCTGTTAATTAAGCAGCCTTTTGGACCTAGACTTGGCACTCCGGTACTGCTTGCCGTGCGGTAGCAGAGAGAACCGTCTACGATTTGGGTGACTGGAGTCTTTGACAATTTTCTCAGACACCAGCTAGTATATAGGTCCTGGATGGCAGGAAGCTTGGCCCAAGTGATGTACTGGGCCATACGCACTACCCTCTGTAGTGCCTTACGGTCGGATGCTGAGCAGTTGCCATACCAGGTGGTGATGCAACCGGTCAGTATGCTCTCGATGGTGCAGCTGTAGAACTTTTTGAGGATCTGGGGACCCATGCCAAATCTTTTCAGTCTCCTGCGGGGGAAAAGGCGTTGTCGTGCCCTCTTCACGACTGTCTTGGTGTGTTTGGACCATGATAATGGGTTGGTGATGTGGACACCAAAAACACCATCAGCTCCTTTGTCTTGCTCACGTTGAGGGAGAGGTTGTCTTGGCACAACACTACCAGGTCTCTGACCTCCTCCCTATAGACTGTCTCATCATTGTCGGGATCAGGCCTTCCACTATTGTGTCGTCAGCAAACTTAAAGATGGTGTTAATGATGATGGTGCTCGGCCACGCAGACGTGGGTGAACAGGGAGTACAGGAGGGGACTAAGCACACACCCCTGAGGGGCCCCCGTGTTGAGGATCAGCGTGGTAAATGTGCTGTTGCCTTCCCTTACCACCTGGATGCAGCCCACCAGGAAGTCCAGAATCCAGGTGCAGAGGGAGGTGTTTAGTCCCAGGGTATTTAGCTTAACTTCTCTGGGATATGTTGGACGCTAGCGTCCCACCTCGACAACAGCCAGTGATATTGCAGGGCGCCAAATTCAAACAACAGAAATCTCATAATTAAAATTCCTCAAACATACAAGTATTATACACCATTTTAAAGATAAACTTCTTGTTAATCCAACCACAGTGTACGATTTCAAAAAGGCTTTACGGCAAAAGCAAACCATGCTATTATCTGAGGACAGCACCCCAAACAAACAAACACAGACAATCAGAATTCAACCCACCAGGCACAACACAAAAGTCAGAAATAACATATAATTCATGCCTTACCTTTGAAGATCTTCTTCTGTTGGCACTCCAATATGGCCCATAACCATCACAAATGGTTCTTTTGTTCGATTAATTCTGTTGTTATATATCCAAAATGTCCATTTATTTGGCGCGTTTGGTCCAGAAAAACACCGGTTCCAACTCGCGCCACATGACTACAAAATATCTCATAAGTTACCTGTAATCTTTGTCCAAACATTTCAAACAAC
This sequence comes from Salmo trutta, assembly GCF_901001165.1. NCBI lineage: Eukaryota > Metazoa > Chordata > Actinopteri > Salmoniformes > Salmonidae > Salmo > Salmo trutta. The sequence continues at coordinate 10,595,452 of NC_042964.1, forward strand.
TTTCCTAAAACAACTTTAGGTATTTTTTAATGTAAATAATTGATAAAATTTAAGACGGGATAAACAGCGTTCAATACCGGAGGAAACCAATGTGGAGTGTGCTTTCTGGTCACGCGCCTCTATCAAACAGTACACTTCCCTCGAGCCTCGTTCTGAACAGCCGTACTTCTTCATTACACAAAGGAAAAACATCAACCAATTTCTAAAGACTGTTGACATCCAGTGGAAGCGATAGGAACTGCAAGCAACTGCCTTAGAAATCTAGGTTCCCAAAGAAACCCATTGAAAAGAGAGTGACCTCAACAACAAAACAATCCTGGTTGGTTTGTCCTCGGGGTTTCGCCTGCCGAATAAGTTCTGTTATACTCACAGACATCATTAAAACAGTTTTAGAAACTTCAGTGTTTTCTATCCAAATCTACCAATCATATGCTTATCCTAGCTCTGGGCCTGAGAAACAGACAGTTTAATTTGGGCCCGCTTTTCATCCGGACGTGAAAAGACTGCCCCCTATCCCAAAGAAGTTAATGATGAGCTTTGTGGGCACTATGGTGTTGAACGCTGAGCTGTAGTCAATGAACAGCATTCTCACATAGGTGTTCTTTTTGTCCAGGTGGGAAAGCGGAATGTGGAGTGCGATTGAGATTGTGTCCTCTGTGGATCCCCTTAGCACCATGGCCTATGAGCAGAAGGTTTCTCTAAAGCTATCAACAGCAATAACATGACGCAACAATTCACCACCAAGCACACAGCCGTCACAACAGGACTCTCGATTAACTCTTGCTGTAGTAATGCCAGTCTAAAACAGAACCTCCACACACCATGTGGCAGGTTTTTGAGGAGCCGGGCAGGCTCGAGAGGCCTCTTACCGTGATTAAGCCGCCTGAGTGCTGTAACCCCACTCAGTTTAGCATATCTGAGGCGGTTGAGGCAGTTGACTCTGGGAGCGCTGCTGAAGGCCTTATCTTCTGTCTGTCATTACTCTGGTATCGTCGTCTCTTCCTGAAGGGACAGAGCCACTAACGACAGCTTATGTATGACACAAACAGTGGAGAGACGGAGAGTACAAGTTTCACTGGTGTAAGTAGGTCATTTGTATAGGACATGCCTTACTACTGTTACCGTTCGGTACGTAATACGTACTGTTAAGCTACTACATATAGAATCACAATACATATAGAATCACAGTACATATAGAATCACAATACATATAGAATCACAATACATATAGAATCACTATACATATAGAATCTCAATACATATAGAATCCCTATACATATAGAATCACAGTACATATAGAATCACAATACATATAGAATCACAATACATATAGAATCACTATACATATAGAATCGCAATACATATAGAATCCCTATACATATAGAATCACAGTACATATAGAATCACAATACATATAGAATCACTATACATATAGAATCACACTACATATAGAATCCCTATACATATAGAATCACAGTACATATAGAATCACAATACATATAGAATCACAATACATATAGAATCACTATACATATAGAATCTCAATACATATAGAATCCCTATACATATAGAATCACAGTACATATAGAATCACAATACATATAGAATCACAATACATATAGAATCACTATACATATAGAATCGCAATACATATAGAATCCCTATACATATAGAATCACAGTACATATAGAATCACAATACATATAGAATCACAATACATATAGAATTACTATACATATAGAATCACAATAGATAGATAATCACAAACATATAGAATCACTATACATATAGAATCACAATACATGTAGAATCACTATACATATATAATCACAATACATATATAATCACAATACATATAGAATCACTATACATATAAAATCACTATACATATAGAATCACAATACATATAGAATCACAATACATATAGAATCACTATACATATAGAATCACTGCACATATAGAGTCACTGCACATATAGAATCACAATACATATGGAAAACTATACATAGAGAATCACACTATATATAGAATCACTATACATATAGAATCACACTACATTCAGAATCACAATACATATTGAAACACAATACATATAAAATCACTATACATATAGAATTACACTACATATAGAAACACTATACATATAGAATCACAATACATATAGAATCACAATACATATAGAATCACTATACATATAGAATCGCAATACATATAGAATCCCTATACATATAGAATCACAGTACATATAGAATCACAATACATATAGAATCACAATACATATAGAATTACTATACATATAGAATCACAATAGATAGATAATCACAAACATATAGAATCACTATACATATAGAATCACAATAGATATAGAATCACTATACATACAGAATCACTATAGATATATAATCACTATAGATATAGAATCACTATACATATAGAATCACTATACATATAGAATCATTATACATATAGAATCACAATACATATAGAATCACTATACATATAGAATCACTGCACATATAGAGTCACTGCACATATAGAATCACAATACATATGGAAAACTATACATAGAGAATCACACTATATATAGAATCACTATACATATAGAATCACACTACATTCAGAATCACAATACATATTGAAACACAATACATATAAAATCACTATACATATAGAATTACACTACATATAGAAACACTATACATATAGAATCACAATACATATAGAATCACTATACATATAGAATCCCAATTTATATAAAATCACTATACATATAGAATCATAAGAACTACATTACATATCGTATCGTCACCGAAAGTATCATTATAGTATTGTATCTTGAGACACTTCTCAGCTCTAGTGGAATATTGTTCCCAAATGGTATTTAGATGCTTGTATTTATGTTCATTTGTCTGTACATGTGGCACTCAAGTGTCTCCATGTGTCTCTCTACACCCTGAGTGTGTTAAGTACTCCTCCAAAGTGATTGAGTATTAGCCGGTGTTGTTGGGTGAGCCACTCTGAGTACCAGACAGACAGACAGAGGCCACTGTTTGTCCTGTTATCCTGCCTGATTAACGACTGCCACCGCCCACCACGACACCACTACTGTGATAGATGCCGAATGGAAGGCGTCTGTTTGCAAGGCCCCCACCGCTAACCGCCTGCCGCCCGATACCCCACTCTCAGCCTATCTATATGTAAAGCAATTCATTATTGCCATTGTGATTTCTCCTACACTGCTAATTGACCGACCAACTGTGTTTGTCATTTCAAACCGCTGTCTCTCCTCACTCCGGTATTACCCAGAAGCACTCAGTCTGCGGTTGGCTTGCTGGCTTGGCACTGGCTCTTCTTTTCCTCCCACGTATGGTATATATTTAATGCATGTTGACGGTTCTCATTTCACACTGGGCGTCCCTTGGGGCTGGCAAAACATAGCCCCAGCGTTCGCAGGCCAACCAAAACCTATTTCACAGCGTCGTTATGTCACAGCAAACAGCGCGTTCTGCAGTCTTACGGAGGAGCCTTGCAAAATCACTGGGCTTTTCGGATTACACTGTCTCATGAACGTCTTTGTCGTTCAGTTGTTATATCACTAAGGCTCTTTTGAAGGATGCTGCCGTATACTTACAGTATATGAACACCAGATATTATTTTAATGCAGGGTTTTCATGAGTTTTGGTCGTACTGCCTCACAGAGTCAGTTCTGAGTCAATTCTGAGTCAATTCTGAGTCAATTCTTATTTTTGCAAACCAACGAACAAGAAGTTCTCATGAAATATTAGCACTTCTTTGTCTATGGGACCCGACATTGTAATTCATATATATGTATATATATGTATATATATATATATATATATATATATATATATGTATATATATGTATATATATGTATATATATATATATATATATATCACAGGTTACATTATGGTTCACACACTGTAATGTTATGAGTAATGGCTGTGAGCTGCAATCCACTGGTGGAAAAAGTACCCAATTGTTATACTTGAGTAAAAGTAAAGATTTCTTAATAGAAAATGACTCAAGTAAAAGCGAAAGTCACCCAGTAAAATACTACTTGAGTGAAAGTCTAAAAGTATTTGGTTTAAAATATACTTAAGTATCAAAAGTAAATGTAATTCATAAAATATACTTAAGTATCAAAAGTCAAAGTAAAGTGTAAATCATTTAAAAGTTCTTATATTAAGCAAACCAGACGGCATCATTTAATTATATTTTTTTTTATGTGCTTTACATGCCCCAACACTCAGACATCATTTAAAACGAAGCATGTGTTTATTGAGTCCACCAGATCAGAGGCAGTAGAGATGACCAGGGATGTTCTTTTGATAAGTGTGCGAATTAGACCATTTTATTGTCCTGCTAAGCATTTCAAATGTAATGAGTAATCAAATGGCTATCCCAGACTATTTGCATTGCCCCCCCCCCTTCTACGCTGCTGCTACTCTCTGTTATTATCTATGCATAGTCACTTTAATAACTCTACCTACATGTGCATACTACCTCAATTACCTCGACTAACCGGTGCCCCCGCACATTGACTCTGTACCGGTACCCCTGTATATAGCCTCGCTATTGTTAATTTACTGCTGCTCTTTAATTATTTGTTACTTTTATTTGTTACTTTTTTTAGGTATTTTTCTTAAAACTGCATTGTTGGTTAAGTAAGAATTTCACTGTAAGGTGAATACAACACCTGCTGTATTTGGCGCATGTGACAAATAACATTTTATTTGACTTCAGTACTTTTGGTTGTCAGGGAAAATGTATGGAGTAAAAAGTACATAATTTTCTTATGGAACGTAGTGGAGCAAAAATAAAAGTTGTCAAAAATATAAATAGTAAAGTAAAGTACTGATACCCAAAAAGACTACTTAAGTAGTACTTTCAAGTATTTTTACTGTAAATACTTTACACCACTGCTGTAATCATCCAGCATAGAGATGGACCGATGATGTTCCTCAAAGCTTATTTAAGTTTGGGTTCATCACTTATAACAAACCAATGACATTGCAGTAGCTTTGTTGATATGTCTAAGCTCATACTTCCTCATCAGTCAACACACACACACACACACACACACACACACACACACACACACACACACACACACACACACACACACACACACACACACACACACACACACACACACACACACACACACACACACAAGCACTACTCACACCTACCCTATCTCTTTGGAATGCAAACAGACAAGGCAGGGGGGACTATTTTCCCTGCGTCGTAATCCATACCTTCACACGTTGCTGCATTGTATGTGTGTGTCACAATATAAACTCACCGGACATTTTACCCCGTTCATGAAAATGGTTTGCTCCTACAGATGGTGAGTCACGTGGCCGTGGCTTGCTATATAAAGCATGCAGACAGGCATCGAGGCATTAAGTTACTGTTCAACTGAACGTTAGAATGGGCAAAACCAGTGACCTAAGCGACTTTGAGCGTGGTATGATCATCGGTGCCAAGCACACCGGATCCACTATCTCAGAAAGGGACGCCCTCCTGGGCTTTTCACGCACAACAGTGTCCAGAGTTTACCGAGAATAGTACAACAAACAGATAACATCCAGTCAGCTTGTTGATGACAGAGGTCGACGGAGAAGGGCAAGAATCGTGCAAGCTAACAGGTGGGCCACAAACAGACAAATAATGGCGCAGAACAGCATCTCAGAACACACAACTTGTCGATCCCTGTCACGGATGGGTTGTTGCAGCAGAAGACCACTCCTATCAGCTAAAAACAAGAAGAAGCGGGCACGCAATCACCAACACTGGACAATTGAGGAGTGGAAAAACATTGTGTGGAACATGACAGTGAGTTCAGTTTACTTGGGTGGCCTGGTCAGTCCACAGACCTCAACCCATGAACCCAACCCATCCAGTCTCCAGACCATCTTTGGGATGAGATGGAACAGCATGAAGGATTTGATTTCATTTATTTATATTTAATTTAACCTTTATTTAACTAGACAAGTCAGTTAAGAAGAAATGTGTATTTACAATGATGGCCTACCGGGGAGCAGTGGGTTAACTGCCTTTTTCAGGGCCAGAACGAGAGATTTTTACCTTGTCAGCTCGGGGATTCGATCCAGCAGCCTTTTGGTTACTGGCCCAACAATCTAAACACTAGGCTACCTGCCGCCCCAATCTGCAGCAACTGCGTGATGCCATCACATCAGCATGGACCAACATCCCTGTGCCCAAAGAATTCAGGCTGTTTTGGAGGCAAATGGGTGGTCCGACCAGGTACTAGATGGCTGTACCTAATAAACTGTCCTGTGAGCGTAGAATGTAGATTCGTCCTCTTCTACCAAGGATTTTGCCTTCCCTGTGACTTGATAGCATCACTATCTCCATCATAGTGGGTTACCAAGGGAACTGGGTGAGCCATTTGAAATGGAAGGTGCACATATGAACGGAAATGGGGGTGACATATAGCCTCACACAATCACCAGATTCACATTCTAGACAAGCCTAGAATTATACGTTCACAGGGTAAACACATTTTAGTTCCATTGTCCCTGTTAGCTGGGTGTGTGAGCGTGATTGTGTGTGTCTGTGCGTGCGTGCCAGTGTAGGTGTTTGGATCTGAGATGTGGCAATACAGCAGCCTCTCATTCAGTCAGAGTGCTACATCTCCTTCATTCCTTTAGTCCTTCAGGCCAATCACTAGAAGAAAAGCAGAGGAGAGCTTGCTAGCAATCCAAACCGCCCACGTTTTTCTTTCCCCATTTAGCTCAAGGCTATTCATCCTTACATCCAATATGAAAATATACGTTTTGAACATCTCTGAGAGTTTACCTTGAAAATGCATAATCTTTATTATAGGGAGAGTGAGATGGTACAATATGGTCATACAACAGCCTTGAACAATAAGATAGTTGTTCCCCGCCCCACTTCTTTCTGCTGGTGTGACCTCTGTTGTTGTGTATCGCCGTGAGGATGGAGAGGTCTCACACCTTTTCTCCATGTGGGGACGGCGTCCCCATGGCAACCCTCCTTCAGGTGCCCTTGAATTAAGTACTGAGGAGCTGAGCCCCCCCCCAACCCCTGTACACACACAGACACAAACACACACACCCCTGAGGCTGCCCCCACCCCTCCCGTGCTGACTTTGTCAATATGGCTTTCCTCTAGAGGTAGCTCTTCCCTCTCCATCTCTCTCAGCCGCTTTCTCAGTCGTACAACTGGACGTACACGTAGAATAAGTCTTCTCTTGACATCTCTATTCATCTTTATCTCATCTTTCGCTCTTCCCTTCTTCACTTCTCTTTCTTGCTCCTCCCTTTGTTCCATTCTCTACCTCTCTCCCTTTCTCTCCTCATTCCTTCTGTCTCTTTATACCTCCCTCCCTCCCTCACTCCCTTCCATCCCTCCCTTTCTTTCCTGCTCAATACAATAGCCTCCTTTGTGCGGTGTTTGAGTGAAGAGGATACCTGGGGCAGTGCCTGCTGTTTGACTACAGTGTATGCGTTAGCAGCACTGTTTGCTTATGGGCGTGCCACATACATGCTGATGACCCAGCAACACTTCCAGGCAGGCAGCACTGCGGCTACACCAGCTCCAGCTCTGTGCACTCATCCTGGGGGAGAACTCTGGGCCACGGCCCCTACGGCTGGTCCTGTTGTCACGGCTTCTGGTGATATTGAGAAGGAGAGGCGTTTGATAATCACCACGGTATGAGGTCAGGTGGAGGGGACAGTGAGCTCAGCCCGTAGGGACAGAGGTACGGCCCTCCCTTTCAGAAGGCAGACGAGTATTCTTGATTCTATTCTCCCCATTGCTCTGCAGGGCTGAGGCATACACACAGAGACAATCAGACACGCACACACACACTGGCGGAGGAGGAGAAAGGACACCTACGAAACCCTGGCCATTGTAGATAAGGCTTGTTGGTTTGACATTTGCAATCTTTTTTTTTCTCTCTCCACCTTACCGATTGTGTGTCTGTGAAAGAGGCCAACACAAGCGGGTCAAACCGAACCGTTTCAAAGGCTGACAAGTACTGTATGTAAACAGGCGTGTGTCATCAACTCGAGGCAATTCAACGAGATTGGCGTGTTACGGACTATATCTTTTGAAAGTAGTACAGCATGTTATCTGCATTCGTACCCAACCCAAACCCTTTAATTTGGCTTGAGCGCTTTTCCCCAAGTGGACCTTTGTGAGTGTATTATTAGGCAGTGGGTGTTCAAGCAGCACTTGATGAGGACACCTATTGTACACCAGGGGATGTGTGCTACCTCAAGCCCTCTCAAAACAGATGGTCCTCCGGAGTACCCTTACTATCCACGCAGTCAACACTCGCTCGCCCGGCACACACAAGCATGCTGTATAGTATAATGGTGTGCAGTAGATACTCAATACACAGCCTTCAGAAAGTATACACACCCCTTGACCTTTTTAATATTTTTTTTATTTATTATTATTAACCCAACAACCCTCTTCAGAGGACAAATATATTTTTGTTTTCTTACAGCTTTTCTGCTACATATACATATACTTTACATGTATATGTACAGTGGGGGGAAAAAGTATTTGATCCCCTGCTGATTTTGTACGTTTGCCCACTGATAAAGAAAAGATCAGTCTATAATTTTAATGGTAGGTTTTTTTGAACAGTGACAGACAGAATAACAGCAAAAATATCCAGAAAAACGCATGTCAAAAATGTTATACATTGATTTGCATTTTAATGAGGGAAATAAGTATTTGACCCCCTCTCAATCAGAAAGATTTCTGGCTCCCAGGTGTCTTTTATACAGGTAACGAGCTGAGATTAGGAGCACACTCTTAAAGAGAGTGCTCCTAACGGAAGCTTGTTACCTGTAAAAAAGACACCTGTCCTCAGAAGCAATCAATCAATCAGATTCCAAACTCTCCACCATGGCCAAGACCAAAGAGCTCTCCAAGGATGTCAGGGACAAGATTGTAGACCTACGCAAGGCTGGAATTCGCCAAGCAGCGCCAAGCAGCTTGGTGAGAAGGTGACAACATTTGGTGCGATTATTCGCAAATGGAAGAAACACAAAAGAACTGTCAATATCCCTCGGCCATGCAAGATCTCACCTCGTGGAGTTGCAATGATCATGAGAACGGTGAGGAATCAGCCCAGAACTAGACGGGAGGATCTTGTCAATGATCTCAAGGTAGCTGGGACCATAGTCACCAAGAAAACAATTGGTAACACACTACGCCGTGAAGGACTGAAATCCTGCAGCACCCGCAAGGTCCCCCTGCTCAAGAATACATATACATGACCGTCTGAAGTTTGCCAATGAACATCTGAATGATTCAGAGGACAACTGGTGAAAGTGTTGTGGTCAGATGAGACCAAAATGGAGCTCTTTGGCATCAACTCAACTTGCCGTGGTTGGAGGAGGAGGAATGCTGCCTATGACCCCAAGAACACCATCTCCACCGGAAACATTATGCTTTGGGGGTGTTTTTCTGCTAAGGGGACAGGCCAACTTCACCGCATCAAAGGGACGATGGACGGGGCCATGTACCATCGAATCTTGGGTGAGAACATCCTTCCCTCAGCCAGGGCATTGAAAATGGGTCGTGGATGGGTATTCCAGCATGACAATGACCCAAAACACACGGCCAAGGCAACAAAGTAGTGGCTCAAGAAGAAGCACATTAAGGTCCTGGATTGGCCTAGCCAGTCTCCAGACCTTAATCCCATAGAAAATCTGTGGAGGGAGCTGAAGGTTCGAGTTTCCAAACGTCAGCCTCGAAACCTTAATGACTTGGAGAAGATCTGCAAAGAGGAGTGGAACAAAATCCCTCCTGAGATGTGTGCAAACCTGGTGGCCAACTACAAGAAACGTCTGACCTCTGTGATTGCCAACAAGGTTTTTGCCACCAGGTACTAAGTCATATTTTGCAGAGGGGTCAAATACTTATTTCCCTCATTAAAATGCAAATCATTTTATAACATTTTTGACATGCGCTTTTCTGGATTTTTTTGTTGGTATTCTGTCTCTCACCGTTCAAATAAACCTACCATTAAAATTATAGACTGATGATTTCTTTGTAAGTGGGCAAACGTACAAAATCAGCAGGGGATCAAATACTTTTTTCCAGTGAAAAGAAGGAAGCTTGTACAGAATAAATATATTCAAAAAAATACATCCTGTTTGCAATAAGGCACTAAAGTAATACTGCAACAAAAAAAAATCCTGAATACAGTGTTATGTTTGGGGCAAATCCAACACAGTACCACTCTTCATATTTTCAAGCATGCTGGTTGCTGCTTCATGTTATGGGTATGCTTGGAGTTTTTTAGGATAAAAAGAAACGGAATAGAGCTAAGCACAGTCAAAACCCTAGAGAAAAACTTGGTTCAGTCAGCTTTCCAACAGACACTGGGAAACAAATTCACCTTTCAGCAGGACAATAACCTAAAACACAAAGCCAAATATACCCTGGAGTTGCTCACCAAGATAACATTGAAGGTTCCTGAGTGGCCTAGTTACAGTTTTGACTCGTCTTGAAAATCTATAGCGAGACTTGAAAATGACTGTCTAGCAATGATCAACAACCAACTAGACAGAGCTTGAAGAATTGTTTGAAGAATATTGGCCAAATATTGTACAATCCAGGGTGTCAAAGCTTTCTGGGTAAGGCTCTTAGAGACCTACCCAGAAAGATTCACAGCTGTAATCAATGCCAAAGGTGATTCTAACATGTATTGACTCAGGGGGTTGAATACTTATCTCATCAAGATATATTAGTGTTTTATTTTCCATTAATTAAAATAAAAAAAAACATTTTCTTCCACTTTGACAGAGTATTTTGTGTAGATCGTTGGCAAAAAAATACAATTAAATCCATTTTAATCCCACTTTGTAACACAACAAAATGTGGACAAAGTCAAGGGTGTGAATACTTTCTGAAGGCGCCGTCGCATCTGTACTTGTGCCTCCATGCCGTGTAAGTATGTGTGCGTGAGTGCATGTGTGTGTATATCTCATAGTGATTTTGTTTCCCATAGCTGTCAGCTTTAGGCCTCAGGCTGCTGTGAACCCACTGAGTTTGTCCGTGTTCACTGTGCTTCTAGCTGTGGCTCGTTGCTGCAGACGGAAGGCTATTTTGTAGGTAAGGTCAGGTACCCAGCAGGACCACAGACAGGCGCTGCATGATCATAGATGCAACCTGCAATGACAGTAACATGTCGCCCTAACGGGAACATTTGCTGATTGGTTCCATGAGCCTCGTTATGAGACCATATGAACGTCTGTGGTGGCTGACATTCATCAGCAACCCAAGCAGCTCTTTCTACCCCGTAGCCATCTACCTAGCTAGCTCCTCTGTTTGAATTGATTTCCCCTGTCTTTCTTTCTTTCACATTAGGCCTGACAGGAAATAAGGTGTCATACATCCCCACTGGGACCAGAGAATGCTGCTGCCAGGTGTACCCATTCATAGCTTTTCTATTAAAACCGGGGAGTGAGTGAAAGAGGCAGAGGCAGAGAGAGAGCACTTTGCCCAGCGAAGGTGCTGTGTAGAGGTGCTAAGGATCCTCTCAGACAAAGTTTTGATCAATGCCCTGCCCAACCAGCCCCGCCGCTGCCGTTCACTGGCTGCTCATCATGTCACGCTGCGGCGCCACAGAATGGAAATAACTTTCAGATTGTTATTATTTGCAACTGGTACATCAGTCTTTGGGTGATTTGGTGGCTCCCCGAACACCAGCCTCCTTGTTTTCTTGTTTCAGACGGAAGGAAAAGGTGATTTTGACACACACTACATGCAAATGTTTTCTATGACAGTTGACCATGTTGACAAATAAAATGTTTTTTATGACAGTTGACCATGATGACAAATAGAATGGTCTTCTATGACAGTTGACCATGACGACAAATAGAATGGTCTTCTATGACAGTTGACCATGATGACAAATAGAATGGTCTTCTATGACAGTTGACCATGACGACAAATAGAATGGTCTTCTATGACAGTTGACCATGACGACAAATAGAATGGTCTTCTATGACAGTTGACCATGACGACAAATAGAATGGTCTTCTATGACAGTTGACCATGATGACAAATAGAATGGTCTTCTATGACAGTTGACCATGATGACAAATAGAATGGTCTTCTATGACAGTTGACCATGATGACAAATAGAATGGTCTTCTATGACAGTTGACCATGATGACAAATAGAATGGTCTTCTATGACAGTTGACTATGACGACAAATAGAATGGTCTTCTATGACAGTTGACCATGATGACAAATAGAATGGTCTTCTATGACAGTTGACCATGATGACAAATAGAATGGTCTTTTATGTAATGGTGGATGGATTCAATGTTACATATTACACCATGTTCATTATTCATATAGGGAACGTAATGGTACCACACTTCCTTCATAAAGCACCATGGCGAAGGGATGGCTGTGTCAAAATGGCTGCCCTCCTAGAAAGTGTCTTCTTCGTAGATTCCTCAATGGTGAACTGCCCACGTAGGCACCATGCATGTCTTTCTGTGGGGATTCATTTAAAGTGGTGGAGGTGGAGGACATGGTGGCCTTGTAGTGTGAGGTCCTCCTCTCATCCCGTTCCCAGCAGTCCCGGCGAGGAACTTGAAAGCAGCACCGCCAAGTGCAGGGAGGTGGCAGAGTGAGAGAAGAGCGAGCATAGAGCTGCCTCTCTATTTTGTAGCGCGCCGGGCCGGGTGCGTCGGCATTGAAAAGCAAGGGCCAGATCTTCAGAGGGCGCAGTGATGTAATGAGCATCCGGCTAGATATTAAAGTTGCCGCGGCTTGGGCCTAGCTCTGAGGATTTGTGTCTCTGCTGGGACCCCTCGCCATTAATAAGCAAAGTGGCTTGTATTATGCATGGCTGCTGCTTTGAAAAAGCCCCCCCCCCTTTCCCCAAGGCTGTAGGGTTTAGGAGCTGGCGCTTCATCAGCTACTGCTACTATTCTTACTTCCCTATTTTCTTTCTTTCCCCCTCTTTCTTTCCTCTCGGTCCTTTAGATCACAGTTTGATTCTGTTTTTTAAGCTTTTCTGGTGAGAAATAAAATGTAAAAATCCCAGTTGTTGTTGTGTTGTTGTTTCCTTGTTTGGCTTAGCTGTGGTTATATTTATCAACTTCCCAAAGGGGAGCAGCTTTTTAGGAATCCAGCCGACGAGTTCCCAGGCAAAACAAGCTCAGACAGCCAGAAAATCCTAGTCTTGTTCACGGTCCAAAATGTTACTGTTCAGGTTATGAGGCGGACTTAGAGGTGCTGTTTTTTGAACTCTGGATGATGTAATTGGTTATTCCTATGGAGATGGGCTGACACATTCCAATGCAGAAAAAGAACAAAGGTGTCACACCTGTCGGAAGGAGCGGACCAAAACGCAGCGTGTTGAGTGCTCATCTTCTTTTATTTAGATAAGGTGAACACTTAAACAAAATATAATACAACGACATACGACAGTTCCGTAAGGCACACGGACTATACGTAAAAACAACCACCCACAAACCCAAAGGAAAAAACAGGCTGCCTAAGTATGGCTTCAAATCAGAGACAACGAAACACACCTGCCTCTGATTGGAAACCATACTCGGCCACACATAGAAAATGAACATAGCAAATGAAAACTAGAACAAATCCCCATGATACAAACCAACCCCAAAACACACCAAAACAACACCCCCTGCCACGCCCTGACCATACTACAATGATAAATGACCCCTTTTACTGGTCAGGACGTGACAGTACCCCCCCCCCCCCCCCCCGAAAGTGCAGACCCCAACTGCACCTCAAAACAAAAAAAAACACAAGAACAACCCCGAACCTAAAGGGAGGGAAGGGAGGGTGGCCACCGTCAACGACGGTTCCTGTGCTACACCCCCCCTTCGCCAATCCTCCCACTACGGAGGTGGCTCTGGCTCTGGGCGTAGCTCCCGTTCTGAAGACTCTGGGCTGCAGACCACCACTGAAGGCTCTTGGCTGCAGACCACCGCTGAAGGCTCTTGGCTGCAGACCACCGCTGAAGGCTCTTGGCTGCAGACCACCGCTGAAGGCTCTTGGCTGCAGACCACCGCTGAAGGCTCTGGGCTGCAGACCACCGCTGAAGGCTCTGGGTTGCAGACCACCGCTGGAGGCTCCGGACTGGGAGGTGTCGCTGGAGGCCCCGGACTGGGAGGCGTCGCTGGAGGCCCCGGGCTGAGAGGCGTCGCTGGAGGCCCCGGGCTGAGAGGCGTCGCTTGAGGCCCCGGGCTGAGAGGCATCGCTGGAGGCCCCAGGCTGAGAGGCCCCCGTCCTGGCTGAATGGTCACTGTAGCCCGGCACGGGCGGAGCTCTGGCACAGGGCGAACTGGGCTGTGCTGGAGAGTCAGGGCTGCCGTGCGTAGAGCAGGCGCAGGGTAAGCTGGACCGAGGAGACGCACTGGCGGCCAGATGCGCTGAGCAGGCACACTCCTTCCTGGCTGAGTGCCAACTCTAGCACGGCAACGCTGCGGAGACCGTAACGACCGCACCGGACTGTGCGTGCGGATGGGAGAGAGAGTGCGCATCACCCCGTAATGCATCGCTCGACCCTCTGCCCGCCTGCTCAGTCGTGCCCTCTCCGCCAGTACCTCCTTCCGGAATCTCGCGTCAAGCTCCGTGCTTGACTCCATGACTGGCATCGGTTTGCTCCACGGCTCTCTCCTGAAGGCACGGGAAGTTAGGTCAGGGTTCCCCCCTGACCTAGCCAAACTACCCGTATGCCCCCACCCAAAAATATTTTTGGGGGCTGCCTCTCAGCCTCCTTCCTGACGTTCCAGCCGTTCCTCACAGTAACGCCGCTCCGCCTTCACTACCTCTATCTCCTCCGGCGGGCGGTGATACTCTCCAGGTCGCCTCCAGGGTCCTTTCCCGTCCAGGATTTCCTCCCAGGTCCAGGACTCCAGATACCTCTCCTGTTGCTCCCTTCCACGCTGCTTGGACCTTCGTCGGTGGGTGGTTCTGTCACACCTGTCGGAAGGAGCGGACCAAAACGCAGCGTGTTGAGTGCTCTTCTTTTATTTAGACAAGGTGAACACTTAAACAAAATATAACACAACGACATACAACAGTTCCGTATGGCACACGGACTATTCATAAAAACAACCACCCACAAACCCAATTGAAAATACAAAGCGTCCTTGGTATGGCTTCAAATCAGAGACAATGAAAGACGCCTGCCTCTGATTGGAAACCATACTCGGCCACACATAGAAAATGAACATAGAAAATGAAAACTAGAACAAATCCCCATGAAACAAACCAACCCCAAAACACACCAAAACAACACCCCCTGCCACGCCCTGACCATACTACAATGACAAATGACCCCTTTTACCGGTCAGGACGTGACAAAGGGAGAGAGTACATGAAGAAAGAAAGAGTTGTACGAAATACTAATGGCGAGATGCTGCTGCTTGATATATTTTATTCTGGTGTCCTAATAGGTCATCAGTGGGTTTTATCTCATCTTAACTCTATGACAAAGTACATATAAAGATACTCATTTTTAATTGGTCTTACTGGTAGTAGTGTCAGCTGTTGTACAGTAATAGTGATTGATGACGATATAGAGTATTTGCTGGTTATGCTTGGTAAGAAATGATTGTTAGCTTGCTTGGTTCATTAGCCCTCCTGCTCTGCCAGGCAGCAGTGTTTCTGGGCAAGGCTTTGTTGTCTCTGCCGTGCATCTCCTAACAGATGTTGTGTTACCTGAGTGATGCTCCTCCTTTTCTGTCCTGTCCCTCTTCAATGCTCTAATCGCCGTGCGGGCCGTTAAAGGAAAACTCCACTCAAAACTATCTTATGTTCTTTTTTTTTTCATTTGTCCACAGTCCCAAAATGTTGTGCATTTCAGCAGTCAAGTTTAGAAGAGATTGGAAAACACGTCACCGTGACGACGTGACAGGTGACACTTGTGCTTGTTGAAAACTTGTCTGCTGACATGTGAAACATTGGGGCTTGTTGTTTAACTACTCCCATACTAAGACACTATTTCTCATCATCCCACAATTCATTGGGAAATTGCATCCATGTATTTTCGATGTTGTAATATTATTAAGTTACGCTAGAGTTCACTGACTGTGTGCCCAAGGGATGGAATGGGATGCCGATAGCGATTTCCACCTGGGTTAGTTCTTCCTGGTTATTAGGAATGTGAGTCTCGATGGCGCTGGATAGGATATTGGAATTTTGATCTTATTCTTTATGTGATACAGGTTTCTCAGTTCAATTATATGACTGTATGTATGTGGTATAGGTACAGTATATAGTCTATATAGTGCATATGACTACTGATGTTGGTGTGCCACAGCTAGCCAACATTTCCCTTCTGCAGTTGTCTGTGAAACACCCCCACAGAGAGACATGTAACCTAGAAAATGGAGCCATCTAAGAAGTAGACAGACTATATCCCCTGCTGCCTCGCCCACGCAAAGTCACACACACAACACAAACATACATGCACACACACACACACACACACACACACACGCAAGTCTATGAGACACACGCACACACAAACACAAACACATTTTGTAGCTGAACAGGGGATGTGGAAAGAAAACCATCAGAAGCTGGCTTCTCCGTCTGAGACATCTGTGTCAGGGCTCTGATGACTGACAGACAGTCTCTGAATCCATCACACTGAAAACCCCCCTCATTCGCTGCTGCCGCCTGCCACTAACGTGCCAGCAAGTCATCTGCTCAGAACAGCACACTGTGCTCAAATCAGAGGGAGGAAGGGACAAAGAGGAGGAGGAGAAGGGGAGGGGGGCAGATGAATTGAGGCAGCGGAGGAAGGAGAGAGATATGCACAGTAGGAGGTGGGGAAGGAGGGAGGAAGAGGGGGAGGGAGAGGGATGCAGAGAGAAAGATGAAGTCGGCAGTACAGTGCGTTTGAGGCCGTCTAGCTCATCCTCTAACCCAGTGTTTCCCAAACTCCATTTTGGTTCAAATAATCAAAGGTTGGTGATGAGTTGGTTATATGAATCAGTTGTGTAGTGCTAGGGACAAACCAACACGTGTACCAGGGGGAGGGATCGAGTTTGGGAAACCCTGATCTAACATACAGAGCAGTATGACACACTGCTCTGTATCCACCACACTGCTCTGTATCCACCACACTGCTCTGTATCCACCACACTGCTCTGTATCCCCAGGCGCCGATGACGTGGATGCCGATTATGGCAGGCCCCCACACCTCTCTGATTCAGAGGGGTTGGGTTAAATGCGGAACTGCTCTGTATCCACCACTCCCTGGGATCCATAGGACCCTGCTCTGAGCACTGAAGCCCCACTCGGACCCACTGTTCAAGGCCACAATGCCTCAGCCTCTTCCTTCAGAGCTCCACTCCATCGTGTTACCGATCAGGAGAATACATCTTGGAGGAGTGCTTGGATTTTTTCCCTTTCTGAAAGGTGCTAGTCTAAAACCCTAGCTATGGAAATGGTATTCACCCATCAAGCACACCTAGATAATGCAGACATAATTGACCATGTAGACATCTTGGAGATATCTCCATCTCAATTTGAAAATGTAGCATTAGATCGCTGCTCTGCCTTTTGGCTAAGATCAAGTGTAGTATCTTCTTATCAATTTAATATCTGATACGTCCCCCATCGGTGGACTACATATTAAATGCTCCCGAGTGGCGCAGCGGTCTAAGGGACTGCATCTCGGTGCAAGAGGTGTCACTACAGGCCCTGGTTCGATTCCAGGCTGTATCACAACGGGCTGTGATCAGGAGCCCCATAGGGTGGCCCACAATTAGCTCAGTGTCGTCTGCGTTAGGGTTTGGCCGGGGTAGGCCGTCATTGTAGATAAGAATTAGTTCTTAACTTGCTTGTCTAGTTAAATAATGGTTCAATATTTTCTCCAAAGCATACACTGACTGCTAACACAGACATGGGTGTAGACCGTGTATCGACATGTGATGCTAAGGCTTTTAACACAACCAGATATACAATATACAGTAGCCTAAAAGGTGCTCATAGGATTACTATAGAGAAGTAGTGTGGCACGACCGGGTCAATATTCACTCAGACAGCACTAGTGATAGCGATAACTTGGGAGGCTGTAAAATAGATTGGTGCTGTATGATGATGCTAAGGGAAAGGGGGATACCTAGTCAGTTGTACAACTGAATGCCTTCAACTGAAATGTGTCTTCCTCATTTAACCCCTCTGAATCAGAGAGGTGTGGGGGCCTGCCATAATCGGCATCCACGTCATCGGCGCCTGGGGAACAGTGGGTTAACTGGCTTGCTCAGGAGCAGAACGACAGATTGTTTACTTGTCAGCTCGGGGATTCGATTCAGCAACCTTTCGGTTACTGGCCCAACGCTCCTACCCGCCAGGCTACCTGCCGCTAAGGCGCCAGGGGGTGAAGGGGATCCTATTGGGAATAGTACAGTGGTGCCCTGGCGTCTTCCTATACTTACGAAAGGAGACGTGTCTTTAATCTGTCTGGGACGATAACCGTTATGTCTGCTTTATCTAAGCGGGGGAGACGGAGAAGAAAAAGCTTATCAAATGGCCTGTATGTAAGGCAAATCGCTCCGTCTTCCCTCTCTAAAGCTTACGCCCTCCTCCTCCTACTCTTCCTCCTCTGTGCTACTACTGTGCTCTTATTGGGTGGAAGAGAATTGACCGCCAATGGGCAAAGTCTGTTGGCGGGATAAGCGGCTCAGAGTGGCAGTAAATCAGGAAGCAGACATTTGAGGCTCTCAAGTCTCACAGTATCCTCCTAGCTGGCTTCACTGATCATTAGGATGCAAATGAAAAAACTTGACTTGTTAATGCTTGTTTATGCTCGAGGTCTAAATACCTATTTTCTCTCCCTTCTCTGATTATTCTCTCTCTCCCTCGATCCCCCCTTTGCCCAAATTGAAACGGGCATCTAACATTTTCTCTAAACACTGGGAAATTCACATTTAATGTGATTCTCAACAGTAATTTGGGCCTCTCTAAGCATTTTTCTATTAAACTTGTATGTGGTGTCTTAGAAAAGCTTGGGGCCGCCCACAGTAGCACAGCACATTGCTGTTGTATATTCATCGAGCCGTGGTGACGAGTGGCCAACACGGTGAACTCTGATGATCCTACTGTCCAGATGTGATGATGTTATCTCCACCTTATCCAGTATTGGCTCCTAGAACAATGGGGATCAATAGTCTCTTGTTCTTTGGCGATACGATTGATGCAGTACTTCACAATTGTCTTTTAACACGCATATCTTATTGGAGCAAGATGTACTCTGGGAAAGGTAAGGAAGTCTGAGGAATAAGTAAACCCGAGGTCCTTCAGAATGGCTTTGCCCCTTTACATTTCTAGCTCAGGTGAGATGGATTGCTAGCGACTAGCGTAACAGCTAATTACTACCCAAACAAACAGCTTCCATCTGGGCTTGATTTCTCAGACGCTGTCAGCCGACGTCTACCCCTCTGTCTGGCTCCTTGAAACATGGCCCCGTCTGGGGACCGACGACACTCAGCAGCCATGATTTATTGCCCTTTTTAGCCCTTATCGGTGCTTCCTGCGGCACTTTACCTCGTCTTCCTCTTGATTAACATCTCTCCCTTGTTGTGGTGCTTGGTTTTTTTACCACCCATTCTTCTTTTAGAGTGGGGTTGGTGAAGAGAGAAGCGTGAGAGCGAGTGAGCGAGCAAGGGGGTTGATAGTTTGGGTGATTTGTGGCCCCTCTTGCGGGGGGGGGGGGGGGGTATGGGGGTCATCAGCTCCCCATCTCAACTCCCCCCGGTGAGGAAATGCGTTCCTTATCTGTCAGTCATCCGTCTTGCTGTGTCAGTTTCTCCCCCACCCTTGCTGTAGTATCTCAGACAAGTCAGGGAAGTTCCCAGCCCGCCAGCTATCTATCATACTACACTCACAGGTGCAGAGATTATGGTACACAGGCAACACTTAAGGGATTAAAGGGTACTACTGCAGTACTACAGTTTAGCCAGTTATGATTGGCTCTCGTGCTTATAAGTGTCAAGAGTCAATCCTATCCATGTTGTTGTAAGGCCACTGTTGTGCAACTGTAGAGCTTATAATTGAATTTCCGTTGCTAAACAAAATAAGGAACTCTTGAAAACAAGTGAGTCTTCTTATGAAAAGTCTATAACTGTATAGCTGTACTCATCCAATTTGGTGATACAAACCTTGCAATCAAAACTTTTGTTTCAGGCTACTGTGAGCTGATTGGCCCCTTGAAACCAGAAACATTTAGCGTGACTATCCTGATCCAATCAGAGAATGGCTTCTGACTGTATTGGCATGCAAATATGTAGCCATTTTTAGCTCTGGTTACAGGTAAAATTGATAAAAAATGAATTGAGAATAGACTACACTGCTGAGTACTCAGACAAGCTGAAAAGCATAGATCAGACTACAAATGCATCCTGCTCAGTGATTCGCTCCATTTAAACAATCATAAGAGACATAAGTGCCACACAACCCCGGTATTCACGTGCACTTTTCAAATGGCTTCCTAAGCGCAATTTGATTTGAGCTGTGTTCCCTTCCTGCCAAACCCATTTCCCATGTTAAATGCTGAAAGATTGCAAGCGTTTATCCCATTTGAAAATTATACACCTGCCCCAAATGAAAGGACTAGAGTTTATCAGAATTTCCCACCAGTCACATTAATTACATGGTGTCATTTTACTCCCAACTGTTGGTTATGCTCTGTCAAAGCTCAGCGCCAATTATAATTACACTCTGGCATGCAGGGAATTAGCAATGTCCACAAGCGGACGTCTGGGCGAACATCTGCAGTGGTAATGTGGACATAGAAGTGCTTCCTCAGCTTCTAATTGAAGTTCCAGGCCACATAACGAATGTATAGCTAATGTACAGTATGTATCTAAATGTGTACATTAGTATGTTCATTAAATTTACATTTAGCTTTCCCTGATAATGTTTGTATACTATGTGCTGGGAGTCTGTGGGTTTGTGTTTGAGGGCCCCCGTGATTCTGTGTCGCAGGAGGCCAGGTAGATGGAGAAGAAGAACGGAGGGGAGCGGAGAGATGCAGGGGAGAGAAAGCACTGTGATTTCTCTCTGTCTTCGCCACCGAGAGGTGACCTCTAACTCGGCGATATGAAGTGTCACGCAACATTACCTCCCCCTCGCCCAGACGCAATGGTTTATTTTTTGCGCCACGCCGCGGAGGGAAAACAATTCCTTTTCCTCTTTGATTAATGTCTGATACGTAGGCTGCCGGTACACAGGCAGGGGAGGCTGTGGAGAAAAGAAAAAAAGGTTTCCTTTCTTCTCTTCTCCCTCTCCCTTTCTCTCGAATGGTTCCCTGTATCAATTAGTCTTCCTGACTGAGTCTGCCCTACGACGGTCCATCCGTCCATCCGGTGACTGGGTCTGCCCTACGACGGTCCATCCGTCCATCCGGTGACTGGGTCTGCCCTACGACTGTCCATCCGTCCGTCCGTCCAGTATGGTGGTTAATTATCATGGTATGAGGGCCTGACTCCCACCCGTCCCAGTCTATCTCCCACCCAGCACGGGTGGTAATTACCTGTCAACCCCACACCATCAGATAACAACACTGACATTCCATTGGATAAAGTGTCTCGCTCTTAACCTTCAACGCTGATTCATAAAAAAAAATCATAGTGAGGAAGGAATAAGAATGTCAAATGTCATCGGTGGAGCTGGCTTTTAGGGGGTTTGGCGTGTCGTGTGTGATCTTAATCACACTTGGGCCCTTTGTGATGTGATGGTGGTCTGGCTGCGGTTTAATGGGGAGGAATGCCAGCGGTGACACTGTGACAGGCCGTCCCTGTGGAGGGAAGCTGCCAGAAGGATATCAACTCTGACATGTCAAAGGTACGGCGATGGGCTGACGACAGCGCAGGCAGTGGTGTCATTGATTGCTCTGCCTAGCGGGCCTGTCAAGTGACCGTGTCCACGCTGTTACGTGGCCATGCTGTTATACATTAGATACAAAGCCAACATTCTGGGGTCTGGGGGGCCAAGTAAACGACAACCCTGTAGTACGCACAGCCCTCTGCTGGGATGGCTTTCTGCAGAGAGACAGAAGGAGGGGGAGAGATGGAGGGTGAAACAGGAGGAGGGAGGGGGAAGACAGGAGGAGGGGGAGAAATGGAGGGGGAAGACAGGAGGAGGGGGAGAGATGGAGGGTGAAACAGGAGGAGGAAGACAGGAGGAGGGGGAGAAATGGAGGGGGAAGACAGGAGGAGGGGGAGAGATGGCGGGGGAAGGCAGGAGGAGGGGGAGAGATGGAGGGGGAAGACAGGAGGAGGGGGAGAGATGGAGGGGGATACAGAAGGAGGGGAGAGATAAAAAGTGTGAAAAAGTTGTCTGAGTGTTGAAAAGTAGCTTGAAAACTGAGCTGCGTGTACAGTAGTTGTGTGTGTGTGTGCGCACAAACGTGTGTATATGCCTACTTACGTGTTTCGGTGTGTGACGGAGTTCTGTTGCCAAACCCATTACGGAACCGTGCAGCACATCTTAAATTGCCATATTTTTGTCAAGGACTGCTCTCCTAAGCTCTTTTTTTTTTTTGAGGAGTGGAAACAGAAGGAAATTCATCATACACCGCAATGTGAAGTAGGCGGGGGAGGGAGCTGAAAAGGGGTGAATGGCCCTAGCAACCAGAATATCTGGCAAGGTGACTTTCAATCTCAAGAAAGTAGTGCTCGGCATTGAGAAATGATTGGCAGGGGAATATACATCCACCTTGCTCTTTCCGTATCAGAACGTTATTTGCCCAGGTATTAAATCCTTCAGCACCGTTTAATATATTGGTTACAGCTACGCAGGTTATGTTTGATTATCTTTTACTCATATTTGCACAAGGCACTCCCAAGTGAAGACGCTTCCACTTAATAAGGAAGCAAAAAAAGGGTTATAGCTAGATATAATACTAGCAATGTCCCTTGCTGAGCATCACCGCAGACCAAACCCACTCTTTAGTCTGAAGAAAATGCAGTAGATGCCAGAGACTGATCTAAAATAGAGGAATTCTTGGATTGGATACCTGACGAGAGACATTCATCTCTGGTTACAGGTAGAGATTGCCTTGCGGGGGATTACGATTGAGCAATCGTCTCTTGCGTCTTGGAAGGTCAACTGTTAGCATCCGCATTGGAGCCCGAAAGGACAAGTGACCAGCCGCCTACTGAGATAAGAGCAGAGAGACAGGGGGAGGAAGAATGGTGAGGAGGTATAGAGGCCAGGCAGAGGCAGGGGTGTCGGAAGAGGCAAACGTTAATTCTGTCTATCAGAGTTCCATGGCTTGAATGCAGCTCAAGAGAGTATGGCTTGTGGGGGGAGGGAGAGCGAGTGAGCACTTTGGTTCGAATCACTGTCATTACGCGGCGCGGCCTTGTTTGCAGGAGTGTAATCAGACAACACAGACATCAGCTAATATGTGATTTCTTTCATTAGCCACCAATGCAGCAACCTTTAAGGCTATTGATGTTTGTTTAGCGGGATGGCTTTTGTTGAATGGAAGGACTAAGGGACAGAGACCATATCCAGGGCGAGCTATCAGTCCCGTGGTTATTAACCAACGGAGGGGCGGATGAACAATGTTCTCTCTCTGAAAGCCGCTGTTTAGAAACCTTCCCTCATGGGCAATTGCAGGACTAGGAAAGGACAGATGGTGGAAAATGCTACTATTGTCTCTGTAATGTGGCATTGTATGCTGAGGATGACTTTATTACATGATCTGAATAGCCATTCAGCAGATGTTGTTAGCCAGAGAGACTCGCCTCACAGTCGGTGCAGTAACAGTCAGGAACATTTCTTGAGGCATTTGTGACGATTAACCCGGGGACTTTGCCACCATCTAAGCAACCAACACTCTCTATGCTCTGGACTCTGCTGAACAATGGCCAGCAGCCAGTTTCTAGGCCACCTGCTTGTGATTCGGTGGACTGAGCATGCGGATGCAGTAGAGGGAAGCGTCAGCTGTTTATCAGTATCTCGGTCCCAGCTTTGAAGCGTTTGCATGGACTTTGCCTTCCAGATGATAGAGGGGCGAACAGGCCATGGCTCTGGCCTGTCATGTGACCCAGACCATTACCCAATAGAACAGGACCCAGAGCCGGGGCAAAGGAGCCAACAAGCCCAGTAAATACGCTCCATTTTCTTCCTCATAACCCCCAATGTTATTACCTGGGCCTGCCTAACTGACTGACGCTTCTCTCAGTGTATAGTAGAGGCATAGTGAGATAGAGAGACCATTGGGCTGCCAAAGTACACCAGTGGTGGTCAGGGTGGAAAGTTAACACCAGCCACATGCCAAATGCGGGTAGATTTTAGCATTGACGGGTAAGAATATATTTTTCTCCAGACAGAATTTAGCGTTGGTGGGTGGTCACACAGACTGTGACTTTGTCCTCGTGTTTCTTGACTAGTTACACGTTTTGTTCACACGCTAGGTTGTTTTTCAATTTTACTTTCAGTTTTCGATCCACCACGGTCAGGATGGAGGTGTTGCCAACAGACGGGGGAGACCTGTGACAAAGTCCAGGGAGATGTGAGACCACGGGCGATGAGGGACGGGCAGAGGTTGGAGGAGCTTGTCGAGGGGTCTTGTTCTGTGCACAGACCGTGCAGGCAGTGACAAAGACGGCGAAGTCCGGAACCATGGCAGGCCACCAAAAGTGTTGTCGCATGAAAGCCAGGGGGCGCCGGGTGGAAGGCAAGCCTGGAGGATTAGGCCCACTCCAGGACAGCATCAGGCACAAACATCCGGTTATCTGGGCACCCCCAACCCCCAGGGTTTGGCTGGGACTGCTGCACCACCCGGACCTGTTTCCCAATACCCTAGCTAAGTGGCGTCGCCAAGCACGAGTTGGAAAGGATGGTCTCGGGCTCCGGGGTGGTAGCCGTGGGGTATAGCAGTGAGACAGGGCATCCGGCTTGACGTTCTTTAACCCCGGCTGGTAGGAGGGGGAAAAGTTGAACCGGGTAAACATTAGGGCCCATCTCGCCTGCCTGGAGTTGAGGTGCTTGGCGGTGCAGAGATACCCCAGGTTTTTGTGGTCGGTCAACACAATGAACGCATGTTCCGCCCCGTCGAGCCAGTGCCTCCATTCCTCCAATACCATCTTCACCATGAGAAGCTCCTGATTCCCCACATCGTAATTCCTCTCTGTGGCTGTTAGGCTGTGGGAGAAGAAGGCACAGGGAAGCAGCTTAAGGTCCAGGGCAGAACGCTGGAACAGAACAGCCCCTACTCCGACATCTGAAGCGTCGGCCTCCACCACGAACTGACGGGAAGGGTCCGGATGAACCAGGATCGGAGCCGCGGTGAAGCAGTGTTTAAGGTCCCGGAACACCCGGTCCGTGGCCATGGACCACGTGAATGGAACCTTGGTAGAGCTGAGGGCAGCCAGGGGGGAGGCCAGGGTGCTGTAACCCCGGATAAAGCGGCGATAAAAGTTGGTGAACACCAGGAAGCTTTGTAGCTGCACCTTGGACGTAGGTTGAGGCCAGTCCACCACCGCTTTCACCTTCTTCGGATCCATCATGACGCTCCCAGCAGAGATGATGTAGCCCAGAAAGGGAATGGTAGAGCGATGGATCTCGTACTTTTCCGCCTTAGTGAACAACTGAATCTCCAGAAGGTGCTGGAGAAACTGCCGGACATGGAGCACTTGTTCTTGGGGGGAGCGGAAGAAGCCGAGGATGTTCCCAATGTAGACAAAGATGAACCAGTTCAGCATGTCGCGGAGAATGTCATTCACCAGAGCCTGGAACACGGCAGGGGCATTGGTGATGCCAAAGGGCATGACCAGATATTCGTAGTGGCCGCTGGCCATGTTGAAGGCGGTCTTCCACTCGTCCCCCTCTCGTATCCACACTAGGTGGCAGGCGTTACGTAAATCCAGCTTGGAGAACACAGTGGCCCCCTGGAGCGACTTGAAGGCCGAGGAAATTAGTGGTAGTGGATAATGTTTCTTTACAGTGATGTCATTGAGTCCCCGGTAGTAAATGCACGGGCCTTGTCCTTCTTCTCCACAAAGAAGAATCATGCGCCAGCGGGAGAGGAAGAGGGACGGATAAATCCAGTAGCTAGGTTGTCCCCAATGTACTTCTTCACAGCCTTGGTTACAGGTCCCTACAGCGAGTACAGACGCCCACGGGGGGGCATGGTGCTATGGAGAAGGTCAATCCCTCAGTCATAGGGGCAGTGCAGCGGAAGGGAAGTGGCCCGGGACTTGCTGAACACCACCCAGGGATCCTGGTACTCCGCGGGAATGGTGGAGAGATCCGGAACCACCTCAGAGGACCCAAGAAGACATCCCGGGGCGGGTTGCGGACTCCAGCCCATGATGGCACCCGTAGACCAGTTGATGAGTGGGTTGTGTCGCTGGAGCCAGAAGAATCCCAAAACCACGGGGATCTGGGGGGACATGATGAGCAATTGATGAGTAGGAACTGAATGGTCTCGCTGTGATTCCCTGACACACGTAGGTTGATGGGAGTGGTGTTATGGGTGACCCGACCTATAGAGCATCCATCGAATGCTCTAACATCCACGGGAATGGAGAGGGGCTGAGGGGGGATGTTCAGCTCGGAAGCCAGTGTGGCATCCACAAAGCTCTCATTGGCCCAGAGTCAATGAGGAGCCAGAGAGATTTGGACTGGTTTCCCCACAGCCGAATGACATTAAAAGGGGTGCGAGTAAGGGAAGCAGAAAAGTTCCCCATATGGCCCACCAGAGTACTCGCTCCTACCGGTGAGCCTGGTCTTTTATCAGGCACGAGGACACAACATGACCAAACGTCTCGCAATACAGACACCTCCTTGTGCTGATCTGGAGTTGCCATTCTGCTGGCGACAGCCCAGTCCTGCCTAGTTGCATGGGCTCGGGAAACAGTGCCTCGGCTCTCCTCGGTGACGGAAATCTTGGGTGCTCACGGTCACAGGACCGCTGGGGACTTCCCGGATGACTCGGAGGCGAGGTGGAGTGCCTGGACGTGCGAGTGAAATCGAATTTCCTCTCCATCTGTCGTTCCCGCAATCGCCCATCGATGCGGATGGTCAAAGTGATGAGGGAGTCAAAATCTCCTCCGAGACGCTGTGCAGGAACATGTCGAACAGTGCTTCCGGGTTCCACGCACTCTCCGCTGCCAACGTACAGAAATCCACTGCATAGTTGGCCACAGTGCGGTCATCCTGCCGGAGCTGGATTAGCTTCCGGGCAGCTTCTCTCCCAGAGAACGGGGCATCAAAGACCTTCCTCATCTCTCCCACGAATCCCTCCAGGCTTGTGCATATGGCCGTTCCGGAGGAGGTAACCGGGGCTCCTGGGAAGGTGGAATGGCCGGTGGGGCGGCACTGCTAACCGCCGAATTGCTGAGGGGCGGT
Organism: Salmo trutta; assembly: GCF_901001165.1. Lineage (NCBI taxonomy): Eukaryota > Metazoa > Chordata > Actinopteri > Salmoniformes > Salmonidae > Salmo > Salmo trutta. Next base: position 10,622,860 of record NC_042964.1, read on the forward strand.
GGGGTTACCACCGTGGCAAGCTGCCCCCCCAGACGACCCGCTGAATTGCTCCAGCAGCATGTCCAACACCCGGTCATGGCACTCAGCCAGCGTTTGGACCCCTTCCA